>NC_071280.1:13701308-13718808 GCF_023375685.1 Ictalurus furcatus
GCCTAACGCATTCAATCAAGTCTAGTCAAGTCAACCTTTATTTAGAACAAAACAACAGAAGTTGGAGCGCTTTACACATCAAACAATCCAACAAAATAAGCCACAACACAGTTATGTTCACATGTACAGTAATAATAATAATAATGATAATAATAATGATAATAATAATAATGATAATAATAATAATGATTAATAAATATGTATTTCATAGGAATAGTTGAGTCATGGGGGAAACATGCTAGACAAAATAACAGGTTTGTGGTGTATTCTGGGTAATTAGTTTAATGAAACAGGTGTATTAAAATGAACAAAATGTTCAGATGGATCATAAGGTATTAATTTTTTTAAGCTATAAATGAATCTATAATTATGTTTTGTTCAATCTCTTGTAATATTGTAGTGTTCATGGTCAGATTTAGGCTATTGATGTTTATACTGTTATTTTTGTTTTATTTTATTTATTTATTCATTCATTCATTCATTCATTTTTTATTGCATCCAGATTATGACAGTTATTCTATTTAAGTTATTTCTATATAACTGTTATATCCGTTATTTAGTGAGACTAATAGTGCTGTCCTGAAGAATGTTAAAAATGTCCGGGGTCGTTAAAAGGTGAGAAAACGAGACACTCTGGTTTCTTTTCAACAAACTGACATTGATGATTTTTTTTTTTCATTGCATGTGGCGTCTGAGAGTCTGAGCATTATAGACGTTTAAAGGAAAACTCTGCCCACGGGTTTGGGTTAACTTTATTGTAGAGAGGGCAAAAAAAAAAAAAGAGTCACCGAATCACCGCCGTCACCAGGGCAACCGAGTGGCATCCGACCGCATAATACCGGTTCACTTCAAAGCGCGCGCCTGCGCCTGTTTACTGCGAGCTCAGGTCTCCTGCCTTCCTCTGTCCAGAGCCGAGAGAGCTCTTGTCCAAACAAACCCGACAAAAACTGTTGGTTTTCGGAGGAAGTTTTGTGAAGAGACAAGCGGAAGGAGGAAGATAGTGTGTCCTGTACAAATGTTTAGTCCAGAGTGGTGCTTATAAGAAACGCATCCTATAGGCTACTAATTAAGAGTCATCTTTATAAGTGCCATTTAATTAACGAACACTTGGCAAATTCACATCAGTATTTAAAAAGAAAAAACAACAACAATGCTAACAGGTCATTACATATTTTAAATCGCTCATAAACCCGTGACCTCTATTTATTATGACTCATTAGCCGTATTTTTTGTTTTTACTACAACCAGACTGTTCATTGAAAATTATTTTTCATTTACTTGACAAATCCGCATAATCCATTTTAAAAATAAAATAAAATAAAATATAGCCTCTAGCAAATATATTTACTAGCTGGTTATTATCCTACAAAGGATTAGCTAGTACGTATTACACTCTATTAGCATATTAGCAGACTTTTATTTTATTTTATTTTACCACTAAATCAGTTTTGTGATTAAAACGATTTACCTCACGATAAAGAATTAAAAAAAAAAAGCTTTCGGATAATATCCCTTTTTTGCTAAAGCCAAAACCAATGTTTAATTTGGCTAACGTGTGGTAAATAAACAGCTAGCAAACAAACAAGTGCCTTAAAAAGTGTTATCTTAATGTTTACACTGAAAGTTATAGCCTAGGTAATGATAATTCGTTCACTGAGTTAAATCATGAAATTTCAGTTTTAAACTTCAAAACTTATCTCAAAGTCAGTTTGGGGGGAACACCCCCCCCCCCCCCCCCCCCCCCAAGAAACTATGCTGATAGGCTACGGAAAATAAAGTCGTGGTAAATTAGCTATTTTAGCTATGCTTAGCCTACTTGAATTTGATATCCATAATGTTAAATAAAAAATAGCCTAACTTAAAATACTAATTTACATCGAGATTCTAAGAGATAAACAAACCATTATTACTTAATTATTTAGTTAAGTGTCTGTAATGATTTCTTTTTTTTAATTGCTTCGTTTTACTGCTGTGACAAAACACCCATCCATCTATCTATCTATCTATCTATCTATCTATCTATTTATCTATGTAGTAGGCAGTAGTAGGCATAGTATGCATAGATAATCTATCTATCTATCTGGTCTATCTATGCCTACTATTTTCTTACAAAGATACGAATTAGCATGTCTGAATTAAACTAGCCTATATCTGCTTTAAAAGACAAGAAAAACATTTATTATCTTTAGTCACTAGTTCGTTTTACTTAAACGGCTAAATAAGCCATAGTAAAAAATAAAGGGGAAAAAAAGGATGGAGAAATGATAAGCCATTAGTGCAGCATTGTGCTCGAATCAGGCATGTGACTCCTCGAATGTTTGAGGTTTATAACAGTGTTTTTTGTTTTTCTTTCTGTTTGACATTAAACACTGTGCTTCTTTATTTTTGCAGCACAGGGTCCCCCACACATTCGCATCCTTTTTCAAACCATGGAAGCTACTACACAGGGAAACCTCTTTGCACACCTTTAAGCCCATACTGCATGGCACATGTGAACACAGTAAGCGGGAACTCACTGCAGTGTTCAGGTTCATTACAGCGATAAACACCTCAAGGTCAACATCAGCAGCGCGCGCGGGACTCCAGCTGTGGCTCGGGTTTCTGCTCAACTGCCAAAACAACAACAACAAAAAAAAACTCTAATCGGCTGTATTAAATGTTTTTGGAAAGTAAGAATAAAAAAAAAGCACACAGAAGGGCTGGGATACACCTCGTGAACCTGTGCTGTCTATTGATGTTTGTATCACATAACCTAGTTTGTTTGTTTGTTTTTTTTTGCTGGTTGAGAGGCTGAAGCTGTCCAGATGCGTGCGTAACCCTAGCAACAAACTTATTATTATTATTATTATTATTATTATTATTATTATTATTATTATTATTATTATTTCTGAGACTCTAGGTTGCAATCTGGTGATGCATGTGCACATCCTGTGCCACCACATTTATACTATACTCCAGATATCCGCCTGAATAAAGAATGTACGTTTTACTTTTACACATTTCCACCTCGTATGCCTTTTTTTTTTTTTTTTTTAATAAATAAATCTCTATTACAGGATTCTCAGGATTACCATTCTCAGGATTACAGATAAACACACGCAAACCAAACACACAGCTATTCATACCTAGATATTATATTAGCATCAACAAATGCTGGTCTTTCGTTTGTAAACGCCACTAAAACCCCATCTAAAATCACAGTCCTACAGTACCACTGGGGCAGCAAACGCTGAGCAACAGTGAGCAAGTATTAGTCACGCTGACTTGGCGTCTGATTGGACGAGAGTGTCGGATTAGGGTTTCAGAGCAGCCAATCGGATCGCAGCGGGGCTTCTGTAGTAAAGGGGGCGTGGGGGAGCGAGGAGGGAGATAAACACAGCCAAAACCGAAAAAGTAGCACATTTACGGACAGATGGGAGAATGAGAGTGTTCAGGCTCTCTTTTTTATTTGCGCATCAGGTTGTGTGTTCGACTGTAAACCTCTACCAAGGGGACTTGTTCAGTTTGTTAGGATTTTAAAGCAAACTTTAATGTGTAGGTCAAAATTTGAGCAGATATTTGTTGGGTCATTCAGGCTTCGTTTTGATTTGCTTTTTTGAGTTGATTTTTACGCACGGAGTTCTTTTAGGCACCGCGTTTCTGCTGAGAAAGCCAGAAGTCAGCAGCGATGTTACTGGACGCGGGTCACCTGGGTCCATTCGCCCGGCATCACCACGCGGGTGAGTCACACGACAGGGACGCGAGTTTTGCTGAAGCGGCGCATGTGGGCGCCTTCAAGCTGAGCCACGGTGAGGTGTCTCCGGGTCAGGGGGCGGCCTTCGGGACGCAGGCTTCAGGCTACGCGGCTCTGGGCGCCTCATACGGAGGCTCCGCGTTCGGCTCGGCCCGAGAATTCCTGTTGCGCGGACGCGGCTTTGCAGATCCAGAGCGTGGCCTCTTCAGCCCGGCGACCGGAGCGCTTCATCCCTCACACGCGGACGCGCAGAGTCATCTACTATTCCCCGGCTTCCACGAGCAGCACAGCTCAACCAACAACGCGCTGTTCGCACGGCCGGACCAATACCACCACCAGGTGTCCAACGCGCGTCCAGACCCGTACGGCCAGTACGGCTTGAACGTAGCAGCTGCGCATCACCATCACCCGGCAGCCTTCTTCCGCTACGTGCGGCAGCAGTGCGTCAAGCAGGAGCTCGTGTGCAAGTGGCTCGAACCGGATCGCGAGAAGCGCCGCTGCGGCAGAACCTTCGGCACCATGCACGAGCTGGTTGCGCACGTCTCCGCGGAGCACGTCGGCGGACCTGAGCAATGCAACCACGTGTGCTTTTGGGAAGAATGCCCTCGAGAGGGAAAGGCCTTCAAAGCCAAATACAAACTGGTGAACCACATTCGCGTGCACACAGGGGAGAAGCCCTTTGCGTGTCCGTTCCCGGGATGCGGCAAAGTGTTTGCGCGCTCTGAGAACCTGAAAATACACAAGAGAACGCATACAGGTGAATACGCCATTCCAGTCTATGATATTCATATCTCCACATCATGATTAGTCTTTATTGTACATCATGTTGTTTTTATTTATTTATTTGATTGTTTATTTATTTGCAACTGCAGTGACGCATAGAATCAAGCTTTTTTTTCCCCCCTCATTGCAATTTGCGTGAAATATGCCTCTGTACTCATTAAGTTATTTCCTGTTTACGATTACCATTTGCATCTTGAATCATTTCCATTACTTTCCACGTCATTGAGTGTATACACATGTAATCAGAGCCACTTCACAAGCTTTTGACTTGCGCGGTTTTCCGGTCATCAATAAGCGCGAGAGGACGTGTTAATACTCCATTTCCATGGTTACGTGATGGCGCTGTTGTGTTTACATGTATGTGCGGTATAGCAGGTCTAAAGATAGGAAGTAGGTGTGAATTGTGCTTTTTTTTATTTTTATTGTGGGCTGAGTGCTGGCAATAAAATGCGGGCTCAGGGTGCATGGGTTCGGGGGGGGGGGGTGGGGTGGGGTGGGGTGTGGTTCAGGACTGTTAGCCTATTCGCATGTTATTTCTTCAGCTGACCAGATTGAACCCATTTTTGTTATCATTTGTTATCCAGGCGAGAAGCCGTTTCTGTGCGAGTTTGACGGCTGTGACAGACGCTTCGCCAACAGCAGCGATAGGAAAAAGCACATGCACGTGCACACATCCGACAAGCCGTACTTGTGCAAACTGTGCGACAAGTCGTACACTCATCCCAGCTCTCTGCGGAAGCACATGAAAGTGAGTTAGACAAGATGCACACAGCTGTCTGTCATGCCGTACACACTATTAGCCTTATAAATTCTTATCAAGCCGTCTCTAATGTCACTGCGGTTTCTTCTACAGGTTCACGACGAGCAGAGTCCAGTGAACGAGTCCTCGCCGACCGGAAGTTCCGGTTACGAGTCGTCCAGTTTGGTTTCGCCGTGTTCAGAGACTCAGAGCACCACCATGTCTCCAGACTCCGCCGTGCTGAACAGCAGCAGTCACAGCAGCATAGCATCCAACTTCAGCGAGTGGTACGTTTAGGAACCATGAACTTCTCATAGGTTGTGGCCAAAAGTGTCAAGAAGGGTATAATGGCACGGTTTGGGACGCAGCAAGACTTCGGTGATCAGCAATGTAGACAATCCTCTAAAACATAGTAATATTGTTTATAAAATAATCACGTACAGTGATGTTATGGACAATTACAGGCTCCATTGCCTGGTCACACTTTAATGTTTTTAATGCGTCCTGTGATGATACCCCACGTTCCTCCCTCTATTCCTCCACTCACTGGAACAATCCCCTTTTCCACAACACGGAACTCAATTTCTGTCGATTTAAAATGTTCACTGTAAAATCTCTGACTCTTCTCAGAGTGAAATGTATATATAAAATAAATGAAGGTTTATCGTTTTTTTTTTTTTTAAAAATCAGTATTGCACTGTGAAAAAAATACTATTCTCCGCTGTGTATTATAAACAATGAAGGATGTATTTCTCATATAAAGAAATAAATATTTGTTTTTCTCTAATAATGTCTACGTGGCTGTTTGTGTCTTTATTATGTGCAATGAAGAGTTGACTGAAGGCTTCAGTCTCACACACACACAAACCTTCCCAGAATTTTATAACTATAAAGAACAATGGACACTTGTTCCTTTATTATTGTTATTATTTTTATTATTTATTATAATTTATTTATTATTATTTATTATTATTATATATTTATTCTACTTAGTTTATGAATTGTTAATCTTCCATATTCGGCCTATAGAATTTTCTTATTGAAATCATATACATAAAACATGACCTCGACATTTAAAAACATAGCCTATAACATGCACTTTAAAAGACAAATATTTTCTGGAAAACAGCTAATAAATAGTGTCCAATATTTATTATATCACATCATATGTTTTAAGACTTGTAATAATTTTGTAATGTAAAATAGTTAATACTCCTAAAAGTAAAACGTACAACAGTGACGAATTAAAATTCAGTTGGAAATTACAGTGTTATATTTAAAAGTTTGTACAATATTTTTCACAACTTATATTTAAAGAAAGGTGACATTAAATAACATTATTTTGTGTTTCAAATGACTGATGATATATGTTTTAACAAATAAAACATATTTTAACAAATAAGCAAGAACATTCACACTAAATGTTCCTCAGTGGTGGAATGCACTTCCAATCTCAATCCGGACCGCAGAATCTCTCACCATCTTCAAAAAACAGCTAAAGACCCACCTCTTCTGTGAACACCTAACAAACTCATAATTAAAAAAAAAAAAAAAAAAGCACTTACACCTCTACTCTGCACTTTGCTTCTTCTGGAATTCAATTAATAGATCTCATATGGTAGCACTTCTTGTATTGTTCTCTGCTTGTATTTTTCTCATTTGGAAGTCGCTTTGGATAAAAGCGTCTGCTAAGTGAATAAATGTAATGTAAATGTAAACATACTTGAAGATTTTATGTTGAAAATCGGTTTTATGTTGTAAATCAGACGGTATTTGGAAGACGCCCTTATCCAGAGTGACTTACAATTATCACATTTTTTATTCAACTGAGGGTCAATGGGCCTTGCTCCAGGGCCCAGCAGTACAGCTTGGTGGTGCTGGGATTTGAACTCACAACATTCTGATCAGAAGTTTCTACCAAATATATCAGTTCATCCAAAGGAGTCTTAATAGGTCCTTAATTTATTATATATGTACAAAAAATATATTTGTACAGAATTGGTAAGTTTGTACGTTACTCTATTAATCTTTAACACACCATGCTGCAAACAAGTAAATAAATAAAAAATCACACCTATATATATTTATTCACAATCAGGTGAAACAGATATTTAGCTTAATAAATTGCACTTGATCATGATCTTTTTCAACACACATTACATCCTAAAACCTGTAATACAATGTATATAAATCCCAGCAGTATAACTGTAGAAAATCTATTTATTTGTTTGTTTGTTTATTTATTTATTTAACAGGGACCTGTTACACGGATTTTAACAGTAATGTGCATATGGCTTCTAACTTAAGCTTATTTATTATGACAATTAATATTATGATTTGATATAAAATATCAGAATAGCATAAAATATTAGTATTATGAGTGGATTTTAAATATCTGCATATAGCCTAATAAAATGTTATATATTAGTATTAGAATGTTAGTATTATTTGTGGATATAAAACATATGCATTGTGATTTCATATAAAATGGTATTTTTTGTGGATGTAAATCATCATCATCATCATCTTCATCGTTGTCATGGACACCTCTGGCTTGCTCATAGGGATAAATGTAGGGATACATTTAAAATTGACAGAATTGATAAATGTCTGAAAACTGCTTTGTGACAAGGTCCCTTGTTAAAAAGCGCTATACAAATAAAATTGAATCGAAATGAATTGAATAAAGAATATTAGTATGATTTGGGGTTATTTGTGGATATGTATATCTGCATTGTGATTGGCTGAAAGGGAAAACACCTCCAAGCGCTGGGTAAGTCTTTGCGGTGCGCATGCGCAGTAACCTCACGCACCGGTCATCATGGCGGCTTACAGGATAAAGCCAACCTTTCAAAGGGTTTTACACGCCGTAAAGGTGAGAGTGTCGTCCTCATTTTTGTAAAACACAGACGCACACACGTGATAGTGAAAGCACGGGTTTGTAAATTCATAAAAATGTCTATTTTCAATAATACGACGTCACGGTGTCGCAGAGAAACTGGTTAGCGAGTTGAGCTGAGTGATAGGCTGAATCCCAAATACCACTTTTAACCCTGTTCAAGTGCACTTCAAAAGCTATGACGGGATGGGTTCTGTGACGTACGTAGTGCACTATGTGTGTATAACACGAAGGTATTTGGTATTCAGTCGTTATTCAGTGTCTCAGCACAAGTCCTTCAAAAATGTGGATTGCATTTACCAGATATTTATATAGTTTAGTTTCCGGAAGTAGGGTTTAAATGCAGCCGCATTGTTTAAATAGCAGCTGGTGTATCTAAAGTGTCAAAGCTTCCTGCTGAGAGACTGGAGGGCTTTTCAGCATGTTCAGAAATTGAACACGAACTCAAATCAACGTTAGTTAATGTTCAGTTGTCTTTGGCTCCATAATAACCTTGTCCGCCTTGTTTAACTAGCTGTCCTTATTTAAACTTTCCACATCACGTGACCGAAATGAGGTCCATCATAGTGCACACACCTACACGCAAGCACTTTTATTTACACTGTATATTATATTACATTTTTTACCCTCCTACTTACAGCTAGCTTTTAAGATCACGCCCTGGATCAGTATTCTGTTATTCATTACAGTATATGAGAAGTTCTGATCTAGGGTCAGCGTTTATTGGGAATAAAATACAGAACAGTGTTTATAATTCTATAGTGGTTGTGATATAACACAAATTGAACTGTGAGCAATTTCCCGCCCTCTTGCCCCAAATGTAATCGTTCATCTGTGACATGTTTGGTGTCAAACATGTCGGTAAGACTTAAAATGGGCAATATGTAAGGAATAAAACACAACAGGACGTGCTGTTATAGCATATAATCCAAGACGGGGTGTCGCCATGCAGCTCGACACAAAGTATTCCTCTTATAAAACGGCAGCGTTGTTAGTTAGTTCCTGGTTATCATATATGTCATAGCAGCTATAAGCAGTCCTTTTGTCACCAGCCTCACTTTTTCTCTTTCTTGATGTTAATAAGACAAAAAAAATAAAAAAATAAAACACAGGTTATGTTCCTGAGGAACCTGAAAACTGAGGACTTTCTCATGGCGGGAAACTTGAGACACAAGACCCCTTAGAGAAATCTTCGCCACATCAACGATGAAATGTTTTTCTTTTTGTTAAATAACAACGTTTTAAAAATGTGTTTTTTTTGATCAGCACTTGTGTAGATTGTCCTCCATACAAGTCCCTGTGAAAAAGATGTTACTATGGAAACAGTAAAGTATTAGTATGAGCGCATTAATATATACCTTAGATTTGGATTAAAGCCGGCGCTGCTGTCTGAGCCGCTGTTATAGAAACCTAACTGACACCTTCTGACCAATCCGATTTGAGAATTTAATAGCGCTGTGGTATAAAGTGGGAATATCACATTACGATACTCGTCATTATCACAATATAAATTTGTACAGGATTTCGCTGAGATTGATTTTGCTGTGGCTGTGAGTTTTTTTGTGCTTTATTTGTTTTGAATTGATGAAATCGCAGGAAATTGTTTTGCGTGGTCTTTCGCTGTGAAGTTTGTTAGTAAATGAGACCTTTTAGGTGTACTCATGTTCGACTCGCGTGAATCGAAGAGTGCTTTGGCTGAACGCGCGTCGTGATGACGTCACATGACGCGTCTTGGCCCAAATCTGTGGAAAATTTGCGGTAATTTAGGAAAATTGCAAACTCCTCCGAATATTGTGGAGTTTTCTTGATTTTTGCGTTAATTTCTGAGATCACAAAATCCTGAAGGGATTGCAGTATTAGTTTTCTTAACTAAACTGGATACCCTGGGGTGGTGTTTATTTGAGATTTAAGAAACCAACTAAGTATTTAACAAGGAAAGCGTGGGAAATTAGTAGGGACAATTAATGCTAAAGCTGAATCTTAACATCCAATCGTTTGCTTGTTAAAGTGACACCTGGTGATAGGAATGTATTATGATGTTAATACTGATTTTACGTCTTCATTTCGCCAGCATTAGCCTCGGCTCATTGGCTATACTTGGCGTGAAGGAAAAAAACAAATGTTTAAGAGGCGTCTCTAGATGATTAATTTGCCTAATTTGGTTTCCTGTAATGTACATATTGCAGTGCTGACTGGTTAAAATAACTTGTCTGTTTCAGCACGCCTCTCTGCGGCCCACGTGCTGGCTCATAAGCCGCCATGCCTACTACTCCACTGTGTATGACCCCAGCGAGAAGGTGAGCTTCAGAACCTCTGCTACATTTATCAGAGACTCAGAATCAGTTTTTATCACGTGTATGTGTGTATATATGTGAATAAATGGGCGGGGAAAACCGGCGTTGAGGACATATGAGCACTCCCTCATGGCACGGGTTCATGGGAGACGAAGATCTCCAGCTGCCCAGTCTCCAATACAAACATGGCAGCATCTTGGTGCTTTGATCTGCCTCCTTCAAACAGCCAGTGCCCAGAGGCTGAGAGAGAGAGAGGGAGAGGGATGGTACATTTGGTACAGACTTAGGAATGCAATACACATTTCTGCTTACTGTGGAGTAACACTGCTGGAATCCTGTGTGTGTGTGTGTGTGGTGTTATGTTTACTCAGGAGGTTATAACACACAGCTCAGATTAGTGGAATGTACTAAGTGGCCTGGATTTGTAACTAAACCCAAAATGTGATTGCACTGTAGACTGGAACTAGTATAAATACCAATGTACTGATTTGATGGATGAATAGATGGATGGATTAATGGTTGGCAATAGCAATATTAATGAATACATGAAAAGATAAATATATATATTGGATTGGATGGAGGGATGTAGAGTTAAACCTAGTCGAATGCACTGATAGATGGATGAATGCGTTGGTGGTTAGATGGATGGATAGATAAATGTGTAGGTGGATGGATGGATTGGCAGATGGACTGATGAAATGGATAGATTGTAGGATTGATGTTGGGATACATGAATGGATGATAGATGGATACGTGCATACATGGATGTATTGGTGAATAGCTGCATAGATTGGTTGGATAGATGGTGGATAGAGGGATGTATAAAAATAGTTGAATTTACAGGTGGATGGATAGATGGAAACATGCTTGAACTGGATACATAAATAGGTAGGTGGATGAACACATAGTCGGGACAGTGGATGGATAGATTCATAGATGCATGATTGGATTATATCGATAGAGGAATAGATAGGCTGTATGGATGGATGGAGTGATGTATAGTTAAATATTTGAATAGAATGATAGATGGATACATACTGTACATGCATGAATGAGTGGATGGATTTGATTGTTGGATACATGACTAGATGGGATGGTTGGATGTATAATTAGAAAAGTTGAATGGATAGATGGATGGATACCTACATGGATGCGCAGGAGGTTTGACAGATTGAGAGATGGATGGATGAATGGATCGGCAGATGGACTGATGGAATGGATGAATAGGTAGGCTGGATGGATAGAGGGATGTATAGTTACATAGTTGAATTGAAACGAATAGGTAAACGGATGGGTGAATAGAGAGATGGACCACGGTTTGGATATGGATAGAGTGGTATATTGATAGGTGGATGAATGGATGGATAGAGGAGAGTCTAATAGTTGGATAGATTGATTAATTGTATTTATTTTGTGATTGATCTGTTTCTCATTAGTGTTAAAGTAACAAGATTGGATATTACAAACGTTCAAATTTATATTCATTAAGATACAGTATGGTGAAGAGAAAGTATTCACTTACACACACACACACACACACACACACACACGCACACACACACGTGGGCAAATGACTTGTTGTCACAACGAAAGTCCTAATCGCTCTGTGTTCTGGCTTTCTTCCTGCAGACCTTTGATAAGATCCTCATTGCAAACAGAGGAGAGATCGCCTGCAGGGTAAGTGGAGTGTGTTTGTGTGTGAATTCTCAGAAGGAAAGTGTGTGTTGTTGAGCTCCTCGGGCGTTTACAGGTGTGGGGTCACTTCAACAGTCCGTCTGAACGGAAATTCATAAAGAATGCATCGTTTTATTCCGGGAGCTGAATTTCATCATCGATTGATTTTGTACGTATGCGTTGTATCCAGTTCTGTCCCCAAACCTGTAACACAACATTTCACTAACACACACTTACAAAATGCTGTGGAATAAATGCGTTTTGTTTTGCAGTGCAAAGTAATATAAACCCTAACAAGCACTCACGGACGCTGCACCTCTACACCCTTCGTGTCAGATTGTGATATGTTTATAGCCTTTATATGAGCTGAAGAGGAAAAGGGTTTTCAAAGCAGCAAATGAACACAATTTGAATATGATTTTTAGTTTCGTTGATTTATACTACACAGTACATCTTTATTTTTATTCAAGAATAATAACAGAAACGATTTGAATTGTGTAACAGAAGTTTCAACTCACTGAAACGGCAGTGGAAAAAAAGGGCTATTCCCAATGCTTGTGTAGTGGCGCTGATAGATTTTCCCTCTTTTCTCAGTTACAAAATGGCTTGTTTTTCTCCCATAGAGAGCTCTCTGGTCTTCATGTTGGTTTATCCTTTTTAACAACAAACCATTCTTCACAGGTGAAACCCAGGGCTCAAACCAAGAGTGATCAGTATAAATTGTTATTATTTTGTTTAAAGATCCTTTTTTTCCCATTTAGTATTGCCTTTCAGAAGCTAAATAAGGTATTTACATGTCTCCCAGAAGACAAAATAATAACAATTTACACTGATCATCCTGTTCAAAAGTTTACACCCCCCCCCCCTTGCTCTTAATGTATCGTGTTGCCTTCGTTTGCACCTTTTGTAATAGTCGTGTACGAGTCCCTCAGTCATCCTCAGTGTGAATAGATGGATCTCGACATCATATATTCTCTGTTGGAAAAGGCTCAAATATGCAGAAGATGCTGGAAAAGAAAGAATGTGCAGGACCTGGAGGATTTTTCTGAAGAACAGTGGGCAGTTTAACTGCTCAAGACAAACAAGGGACTCATGAAGAACTATCACAAAACATAAACACAGTCGTTGATCATCCAGGTAACAACACACGGTATTAAGAATCAAGGGTGTGTAAACTTTTGAACTGGGTAATTGTTATAAATTCAGCTATTATTCTTGTCTTGTGGACTATATATAAACATCTGTTCTGTGAAATAGCTTATTCAGGACAGTACTAAATAAAAATAATATGGGATTTTTATGATCAATCTTATTTTGTTAAAAGTATTAAGATTTTGCAGATTCTACAAGGGGTACACACACTGTATGTACATATATATGTATATAATGAAAAGTAAACGCTCTAAAAATACTTTTCTATGATGGATTGGTTGGTATTTTGAAGCATGTACCATAACAAAATATTGAACATTCCGATTTTATATTTCACATCCATTATATATGTGTTTTAGATGCTCTACCTCCCCCCCCCCCCCCCAAAAGGCAACAGGAACATGTTTTGAATCACAACCCAGATGTTACAGTTACTCAATGTTTGCACTTCCTTCTAACAAAATCTCAGTACACCACTATCTCTTAACTCCTTCAACTCCTTGTCTCACCCTCAGGTGATTAAAACCTGTAAGAAGATGGGGATCAGGACAGTCGCTGTGCACAGTGACGTAGACTCGAGCGCGGTGAGTGACTCGTACAAAGCAGTTTTAGTTAAAGTCAAGTGTTAAAGTTGTTAAAGTCAGGCAGGGAAGGTGCTGTGCTGTGCTCCCTCCATCCGCTCGCTGTTTTCCACCCCCGTGACTGATGGCTGTCACTCATCCCCCTCCTCCATATGCATGCGAAGGCTTTTTCACACAAAGTCCAGGCTGTCCCCCCTGCTGTCTGAATCCAAACCGGGGGAGGGGACGTGGTTTGATGGTAAAAGAAGGGGGGGATGGAGTGACGTTGTGCATTTGATTGGATGCTTCTAAAGAGCTTTTAAATAAAGATCTCCTTAAACAGAACGGCAGGGGAGCGGCTGATACGCATACGAGTGGAGTTTGGGTTAGAAGTCCATATTTGCTGGCTTTAGGGTTGGTCTTTTGGACTTTTTGTGAGTCAGGGGGGGTTGGTAATCCATATTAAAGTGTGTATTAACGGTTATTTGTCTTGTAAACATGGTTTCTTCCCTCGACTTGAGCGGGATTTGGACTTGCATCAAGATGTTCAGCACGTCATGTTATCCAATCAAAGCACACTTAAATAATGATATAAATGTAACATTTTGTCAATTAAATAGACTTATTTATCATACTGTAATATGCTATCAGATTTAAGATGTGCCGTTCGTTTTAGCTCTAAAATCATTCAAAAGAATTTCTTAAGTTCATATTTCACTTATGATCCATTAAAAGATCTTATGGATCTTATCGATCCGTAAAAAGATCCATTTTTTTTTTCTTTCTTTGCTTATATATTCTTTTAATGTTTCTATATTCTGTTTTTACATCCTTTTTATATGTTGTCTAAAACAAATAGTTTTATTATTATTTTTGGCTACAGTTTTTTTCCCCTTTATTTCTGTTTGTTAAGCACTTTCAGCTGCGTTTTAAACGTAGGAAAGGTGCTGTAGAAGTCGAATAAAAGTCTATTATTACCAGTATGGTTTGTGATTGCACTAATCCGTAGTTTCTTTCACATCTGCCATTCAGATCGTCAAATAAAAAATAAATTGCTACTCAATCATTTCAATAAAGGCCAAAAATGATCGGGAAATCGTATTGACCTGTATCTAATTGCTCCCTGTAATTTCATTATTTGTTAGAGAACATAGGTTTTCCAAATTGGCGTCACAATACGGACATGATTATATATGATCATAATTAAAAATCAACCAATGTTCATTTGACAAAAACTAATGACATATTCTTTTTTTTTTTTTTTTTTTTTTTTAAAAACACCATTCAAAACATTTATCAAAACACACACTACTGGGTATATTGGAAACACCTACTCGTTCCTCGTCTGATCTTTCTGCGATATCGCGACTGAATGAATGCGCCCTGATCTCCAATATATTCTAGATATTTTCATTACCCTGTTTGTTAGCAGTTGGGAAGGGAAACTCTGGTCCCCTCCTGCCTCAGGACGATCCTGCACCGCCTAAGGTGAACTTTCCCTTCGCTGCCAGATGGAGAACAGAGTTTATTGTGACAAATGGTGCGAAAGAACGAAGCTCTTATGAGGACAGGAGACAGACAGAACACATGGAACCTGCTTAAAGCGCTCAGTAAAAACCACTGACCATGCAGATGGCTGGTAGACCACAGTGTGAAAGACTTCTAGTTAGATTTGTGGCCATAATAAAAAAAAAAAAAGCATATTTGAACCACTATACAAGGATAGAGGAAATGGTTGGAAGAGCACATAAATAAAGGACAATTTCTGAGCAGTGAACAGAGAGAAGTCTTGTTTGTTTGTTTAAGAAATTGGTGTTGCGTTAGTAATTGAGAAGAAGAGGAAAGGGATTACCTGATGGGAACAGCTGAAATAATTCATGTGGAAGGTGTGACAGATCTGCAGTACTCCTGTTTGAGCGGTTTACTGTTATGAGGTGGACAAAGCGGTAGCTAATGAAATGAGAAAGGGTGAGCTAGTTGAATAGTTACGTGCATGAATACAGGCCGAGGGAAATGAATTTCGTTTCCATGGAGAACTTGGTGTAGCCTCTTCTAGTAAATTTTCTAATGTAGCACATCATATTTGCACTCGACAAAAAATAATAATAAAAAATCACAAGTGGTGTGACAAAAGATCAGCATCTTTTTCTCCAGAACCAGAATGTAGGTACATTGCTGAACTAGGATGATGGATATATAAGAGCATTGGACTGCACTTTATTTCGCTCAGTTTAATTAATGTTTCCACAGAGCTGCATGTTCCACATTTAATCTTAATGAATCACTTAATTAAGTGTTTTTTCGAGGGGAGGGGGGGGGGTGTGATGAAGGAAAAAGCAATGCTAAACTGTGTCATCAGCGTAGCAGAGATCTGATCACTGAGCTTTAGAAATGTAGTACAACCCAAATTCCATCCAAAATCCATCCCATCTTTACTTCTGAGAGACTCTGCCTCTCTGAGATACTCTTTTTATACCCAATCATGTTACTGACCTGCTGCCAGTTAACCTAATAAGCGGCAAAATGTTCCTCCAGCTGTTTCTTTTCAGTGACACTTACTTTTCCAGCCTTTTGTTGCCCCTGTCCCAACTTTTTTGAGACGTGTTGAGGCCATCAAATCCAAAATTACCTTATTTTTTTCCTTAAAATAGTACATTTACTCAGTTTAAACATTTGTTTTCTATGTTCTATTGTGAATCACATACGGGTTTATGAGATTAGCAAATCATTGCATTCTGTTTTAATTGACATTTTGCACAGCGTCCCAACCTTTTTGGAACTGGGCTTGTATATACAGTAAGGAAACAGAAGTGGACCGAGTACTGGCTCTTGGGGAACTCCTTGAGGCTATTGAGGATGTGAGGAGATTAAACCGAACGTCTTGCTGCATCACGGTGGGAACAATCTTGTAGATCTGATGATGCACAATTGCAAAAAAGATGTTGCTGTGAGGACGTCTTGTTTATTCTTTTTCTGGGACGGGGTGGAAAAATTCGACAATGTCTTTTACCCAATCTCAACAGCAGTCAAGGAATTCAGGTCACTATCAGTCCAATAGTGAATTCTCGCGTTTCTCCTAATAACACGTCCCACCAGGATCTCCGGTAATCACCTGAGTTCTGCTTCATCCCCCTCTGACAGCCAGCTCTTGCCCGAATGCCCTCCTGTTGAGTGTTATCACTGCACCAACACCCAGACTAGCTCATTGCAGGGTTTAATAACTGTTAACGACTCAAGTCAGTCATGTTGGTGCTGAGAAAACTCGACTGTCCTGGGAGGCATGAGAGGTCATCGCTCTCGACCCCGAATTGCAGCACGACTCGTGACGAGCGCTCGAGCCGCCACGTCTCTTTCCTAGCGTTTGCGTGTTAAGTGAAGTGGCGTGAAAGGCGACAGCTGGTTAGTGAGCGTTTTCCGACGCTCTCCTGTTGATGCAGTTGATGTTGTTAATGCTTCCCCTGGGTGACGTCTGTCATTTCATTACCTAGACGCGATTCCTAATAGGCTGTGTGTCTCTGTGTGTTTGTGGTTTTCCTTCAGGTTCACGTGAAGATGGCAGACGAGGCCGTGTGTGTAGGCCCAGCCCCGACCAGTAAGAGCTACCTCAACATGGACGCCATCATGGACGCCGTCCGAAACACAGGAGCTCAAGCTGTGAGTGTGTGT
>NC_071280.1:13723808-13891308 GCF_023375685.1 Ictalurus furcatus
TTTAGACTACACGTTACAGCGTAAAGGTCGATGTTAAATATGACATTTATGTATTTTGTTGTTTTACAGGTTGGACTTTTTCATAATGGAATAAAAATAATTGTTCAAATATTTTCAAGTTTTCTTTATGAAATAAACACTAAAGTTCATTATTAAGCTAATTTATTTTCCAAATTGTTTTACAGGTTGGAGTTTTTCATAGTGGGGGAAAAAGTTGTATAATCTAATTAAAATATTTCCATTATTTGTTATTTACTAAACACAAATTCTCACACAATTTTTTTACTCCGGTTGAAACCCAAAAGCTTAATTTGAGAAAATATACTTTCTTTTTTGTTTCTAAATGCTTGTTTTCTTTTTCTTTTCTTTTTTTTAATTAACTGCTAATTGTTTTTATTTTTTAGCTTAACAGGCTGGATCTTTTATAATAGAATACAATAGAAATATAATTGGATAAAATATTTCCAAATAAAACTTCATGATTATTTTTTATTCTTTATATAATTTTTTTTTTTTTTTTAATTTTAGATTTTTAAAAGGTTTAAAAGTTGGACTTTTTCATAATAATAAAAAAAATTTATAAAATTTTGTCATTATGTGTTTGTTTTTTTTTCCATTTTAACATAAAAACTAAGCCAAAAAAAAATAATTCATGATCCTGATTTATTTGCTTCCTCAATAAAGGAAACTAAATCGATTTAATTAGTGATATTAATGATCGCAGCTAAAGTTAGCTAGAAGTCAGATGTTGGATATTGATTCTATTGACCGGATGTGATGAATCTGGTTTAACTGAACTAATATTTTTCATTAATTAGTGTAGTTGGTGATGGCTTAATGATTCTGTTTATCATTTAAAACATTGACGTTTGGATGATGGAACCAAGGTGCGGATTTGAACTGTGTTTGTGTGAATTCTCGATTCAGAATGCTAAAATTATAAACTCTTTTATTCCAAATAACTGAGAAATATTGTGATGTCACTATAGTAACAATGGTGATATTAACCAGTTGATCACAATGCAGCTTTAACAGTTGATAAATATTTAGCAGGAGGATTTAGCCTACAGCTGGATTTCTCTCCTTTTTCTCCCATCTACTTTTCCTCCTCTTTTTTTCTCATGACACTAATTGCATTGTTTTGCGGGAGTCATGGGGTCAGAGCTGTCTCCTAATTACAGACTCCTCTCTGTGCTGATGAGTGCCCGAGGCCTTTCTATCTGTAGTATATTAGCCAGGAAGCAATAATCTCCCGATTCTCGAACGGGACAAAGAATAAAACGTGGAACCCATCTTCCCGTGCCGCGGTTTTTGGGCTTCTCGCGTCCTCGGGCGTCGCTTGAGGCTACGCTGGGCCATGGTACAAAGTCCAAACCGTCAGGGTGCATGAGTGAGGGGGATTTAGTTTGTAATGGTGAAGCAGTGGGGTACCTGCTGCATCCTTTTCTACTAACACTTTTTAGTTTGAAGTTGAATGAGCTTTTTAAATGCCTACATTTGTGTGTAATGATTTGAATGGTACTATTGTTTAAGGTAACCAGATGTTTTATTATTTTTTTAAAAACAGGCATCAGTGGGGGTCGCGTTCATCGGTCCTGACACGCACGCCATCCAGGCCATGGGGGACAAGATCGAGAGCAAACTCATCGCCAAGGCGGCCAAAGTCAACACCATTCCCGGCTTCGATGGAGTCGTGAAGGTTTGGCTGATTTATACTTCCGAGTGAAGCAGAATCCAATCCAAAATCCTTTCTCACGCACCAGTGTTGAAATTAACGCAGAATATCACTGACTTTTACACGAAAAACAATCACGACACAGTTACAGAACCTTTTTATTTTGCGAGAGTTTAATATCAGCTAATATTACATTCACACCAATTCACCTCTCTTTCCTCAGCCTTACTCCAGCCAAGCTTCAGTTTCTCTCATCCTCTCCATATACAAGTGATGAAATATTGCATATCCAGGATCACAGGGCAACACACACACACACACTCGGGCACATACTGACCATTTTGAAACAATTAATCCGAGTTCCCACACTTAAAACTTATATATTTATAGACCTGGAAAATAGTAAAACAGATCAAATGTTCTGTAAATATTAGTGAAGTACTGTTAAAGTGTAAGGTCAGGTGATTACACTACTAAAACAACATATTATACTCTCGTTTTTGTTTTTCGTTCTTCCTTAGCAAATGATGTTAAATCTTTCTATAACTGTCTCTGACAGCTGAGTTTTTGAGCTGAATATTAAGGGTGTAATGCTACACGCAATCCAGAGTCAGTATGATACGATACTGTTGTATCTCCATACAACATCAATAAAACAAACAATTGGCATCTATAAGATCATGAAACGTATCTAATTCAACTGGAACTCTGTGGCCAAAAGAGTTAGTGCGCAGGATTGCCAGGTCTCGGCAAAATGTGAACACCAACTACGTCTCAGAAAGTGCACGAGATGACCTGAAACAATTCCAGAAAATTCAGGAACGATTAGTTTCTCCTTTTTTTTTCAATTCCCTCCACTGCAAACCCGTTCACAATGGTGCGCACGTTTCTGATTGGTTGTTTTAAGACTGGCTCAGTTTGGGGATAAAACTCAACTTTGGCGACTGGTGTGACTCACGATGCCACATGTCTGAAGCACAGGATGCATTAGATGTGCTGTGAAGGTCTCGAAGCTACCTGTAGCTCAAACGTATTTTTCGAATGTACTTTCCGAATATTAACTTCTCAATCGCCATGGTGATTTCTTTAACCTGCATAGAATCACCCAAAAAACATGCCAGAATGTGCATGTTCGTGTGTGTGTGTGTGTGTGTGTGTGTGTGTGTGAGAGATTAGTGTCCGTTAGTATGCTAGTGTGTTGGCTTGTAAAAGTCAAGAAAAAACAGGTTGATTAGGAGAAGTGTTTGTTTTTTTTTTTCCTGATTTGAGATCAAATGGTAGCTACGTTTTCAGAGTTGGGAGCGTGGGCTTGATTAGGTTTAAACATTTATTACACTCCACATAGTATAAGCTGTACTTCATGACTAATAGACAACGTTATTGCGCAGTTCGAATCGTGAGCCTCATATCGAATGATATAATGCGCCATCTCATCGCAACACTTGTGATTCAGTGATAATTTTTCCTGTTGACTTTAAGGCTCCCTTATCTTATAAACAATGAACTGAATTCAATTGCTATCTAGCTTTTAGCGTGTAAAAATATAAAGGGTAGGCGTGACACAAATAATACGTATATAATACCACCGAGATGTTTCTGAGCGCACAACAAACTTCTATAACTGCTAATAATATCGAAGGATTTTATAAGTTTAAACATGTAATGTAATAAAAAGGCAGAATCACAAGGCCTTTCTTCATCTTTGTCACCTGCAGCAAGTTTTACTGCTTCTGAATATCAATACTTGAGTTCCGTTAAGTATTACTGTTACATGACCAAGCAGCGACGCATAGTTTCTAAAGTTTTTAACCGAGAATAAGAAGATATCTGTGAAATCATTTGAGAATGAATTTTGACTTTGTTAGATAGAGGAGGTCATAATCGACATCCTGTTTGATCATCAGTGAACATAAAAGCTTTACATTTATGGTGTAGTTGGTATTCGGATTTGGGATATTGGGTCTCGGCGTTATGGTGGTAATTAATATTCTTCAACAATTCTTGAAATCGAACCTGTTTCACATACAGTGTATTTGAGCTGAAATTAAACCTAACCACAGTTTAAAATGTAACATAGTTTAGAATATAATGCCGCATTCGCATTCAGTCAAACGCAGATCGTTTTTAGTATTGCATTAATAATACTTATGATCAAATTAAGGTAAGTTAAGGAATGGTCGGCGTGTGAGTGTGTGTCTGTCAGTTAGTTAGTACATTTGCTTCATTTTATTGCGTACGTTATTTTATTTTAACACAGTGATGGCAAGGGCAAAATTGTGTTAAAAAATGTTTATATATATATATATTTTTTTATGTGGAACACATTTAAATGAAATAAATCCAAAGCATCCCTTTTCATCAATGTCATTTTGTTGAATATAAATGATGATATGATGATATGAGTGAGTCATCTCAAAATGATTTCATGAGCAACAGTTCTCACTGAAGTCACTAGTTTACTAGAAAAAAAACCCGAACATGACTGTAAATGTACATGACGATGTACATAAGCAGTGGCTCAACATGTAAATATGATGATGGAGTTAAAGAACATGTCTGATTTGCACATTCAAGCCTATAAAACTCCCAAAGCGACTTGTTTCTCTGCATCTCCCCGTCTCTGCCTCTGCGTCCCTCCCCCTCTCTCCGTTCTAAACGTGCTTTAACGACCTCGTGTAGTGGCCGTCTTGACACTTCCTGTCCTTATAGGCTCCATAAAGGGGTGCTGCGGCGCTCATCCACGGCAGACAAAGGCAGCACACCGGAGCGGCCATTACCATATGAGAGGGAGCAGTAACGACCGCCGTGCCATCAGCCAGATCGCTATCGAACCCTCACACACACGCTAAAACACGACTCGTTTAGCTTAAGCCGTACCCGCGCTGTGGGGTTTCTCACCTCGCTCTGATTACATACTGTTTGTGGAAGGAGAATAAATGGAGGTGTGTGTGTGAGAGTCTTAACCAGGGAAAAAGTGTTACCATGAAACGAACAAGAAATGACAAATTACATCCTAGGATATCCGTGCAAGGCAACAAAATGCAGAAAAGACGATCAAATGTTGCCAGAAAGTTCTTAACCTGAGGAAGATGAGTGCAGAAGTGCAAACACGCAGAACGTGCCCTCTGTTGGTCGTGATCTGAAACTGCATGATCATCATCACCATCATCATCAAGTCAGCACATGCAGAAGTGTGTGATGGGTTGAATAAAGGTGGGAGATATGACTATATGATATTGATATCATGATTAATTAGGTCGTGGTTAACTTTGAGAGTATCTCTCACACACACTCACACACACACCAACCAACTGAAAACTTTAACTGATTATTAGAGTTGGACAAGATGGCAGAAGTATAACAAGGTTCTTTTGACGATGCCCAATATCCACAATGTATTATGAGATTTAGACCCATGCACGCATGTATGGATATGCTTAAAGATGCAGTTTTACTCTTCTGTTTTTCAGAAAATTCCTCTCCACATGTATACTGATATGTTTTTAAATGTAATCGTTACCCCTTGAAGCGTTCTCATCCACACAGTTTTTACCCGTCTGCTTTCTAAAGAATTCCTTTTCCACCCATATAAGGATATTGTTTTTGTTTTTAATAGTTTTTTTTCCCACCCATATTTACTCATATGTATACGGATAGATTTGCAAACAATGATTACCCCTCTGTTTTCCAAAACAGTTCTCATCCACGCATATATGGATAGTTTTGAGAGCGTCGTTCTTTAGCGCCCCGTTTTCAGAATCGTTATGACCCCCTAGTTTAAGAATAGTTTGTTACGTACAGAAGTACACTGATATGATTTTCAACATCTGCCCGGTCTCCTCGTTCTCAGTGCTGCAGTCGTTAATAGAATGGAAATGAAAACGATTATAGCGTTTATCAGAAGTTGGCTCATATCAGGTATACGGCGATAGCATGACCATGCTGTAAACGTTTTTAATATGAATCCTTTTCTTATGTGATGAAATTGTGTGTTTTTAGAATGCAGAGGAGGCTGTGAAGATTGCACAGGAAATCGGTATGTAACAGTGAAGCGCTTATTGTTAACTGAGATATCTGTATTGAGAAGACTAATAATATCTCCAAATGCTCCAGAAAGAAATGCTCCATATGAGTGTTTCTGTCAAGGATTGATTAATTATTCACGTGCATTAATGTAACCCAGCAGCGTAATGAATTCCATCATTAAAGTGTTTGTATAAATCAGCTACATTTCGAGTAACAGGAAAATTTGGGATGAATATTTCCATACTATTCCTTTAAGAGTAACGAACAGGGTTTTTTGGATGAAGCAACCTGTTTCTTTTGTTTGTCTCTTTCAGGTTACCCAGTTATGATCAAAGCGTCTGCTGGTGGTGGAGGTAAAGGGATGAGGATCGCCTGGAACGATGAGGAGACCAGGTAAGGGAATACGAGTGTACACGTTGGTAAAGTTCTTCATAAGTCTGTAAAGGTTGCTGAGATTGAAAAGTTGATACTGATAAAGAGAAGACACCAAGGTGACGGAAAAGTGGAATAAAACTTCTAAGTGTTTTCTTGTGTCTGTTTCTTCGCTTCGGAATATTTAACGTGACGGTCAGTCCCTCCAGGGTTCAGCGGGTTTTTAAAAAAATTATTTATTTATTTATTTATTTTTGCGATCGCAGAAATGAACACAAACTCGAGCAAACTCCACAATTGCGATTTTTCAAAATTACCGCAGATTTGGGCCAAGACGCAACACGTGACGTTATCACAGCATGCATTCAGCCAAAAGCCCTCTTCGATTCATGTGCGTCATACAACTAAAAGTCTCATTTACCAACAAACATCACTGCAAAAGACCGTGCAAAACTATTTTGTGCAATTGCAGTTTCGCCAATACAAGTAGTTTTCTGCAAAAAAAAAAATCAAACGAAACTCCAAGTTGCATCGCAAAATTTGAAGAAGAAAAAAAAAAAAGGCGCAACACGAGACAGTTGTTGATTGGCTCGCACAGTGGGGGGTTTTTGTTTCGTTTTTGCTGAGTGTTTAGAAATTCACTTAATATGTACAAAACGTACATTTACGTTGTGTTCGTGACCAAATGGGAACTGAACATTTTCTGTAAAAGGAATCAGTTTGGATTGAAAGAGGTCAGGCATTTAGGGAATATACTGAAGGCTGATCATTTTGACGATTATTTTAAAATGATAAAACGCCGTAAAATGAATCTGCTCCTAAATTACCTGACAAATGGGATAAATACTTTTGTTTTAAAAATTGAAGCAAAATAACTGTGACTTTTCACGATTCACGCAGCACTACTCTCTGATCACTTGTAAATGAACTGATCGTTTTATTGACTGTTCGCAGTTTGTTTTATTTTATTATTTATTGATATATAATGTATTAATGTAATACTTATTATTTATGTTTATATTGTTTAAATAATTTTACTTTCAATGTGTAGACCATAAACATGGCTAAATATTCATATTATGGATCATTTATTTTTTTATATTATTTCTATTTAGTGATTTATTTGCATTTTATAAATTCTGTTTTCTACGTCAGTGTACTCTGAGTTTAAATTAAGCTTTGTATTATTATATATTGGTTTGAAAACATAAAACATGCGGTTAACAATAGAAGCAGAAAAAAAAATGCAACTTCAAGTCATTAACTGAAACCTTTTTTTTTTTTTTTAAATTAAGTAATCATTTCATCCCTATATGAATAAAAATGGAATCTTAAATCTCTTTAACCTGTTGAATAAATAAAATAGAGGAGTTAAAAGGCACAATGAAGTGTGTGTCTGTGTGAGCGAGTGTGATTGATCTTTTTGTAGTGTTTATGCCTGATGTGTCGTTACGGCTCGACTCGTAGGTCGAGTGTGTCCCGCAGCGTATGAAGACCCAATAAAGTTCTCCGTGTCATGTTTGCTGTTCCAGAGAAGGGAATCGCTGGGTTTATACAGTCTGCTCCTTTCAGACATGCTGTTAGAAAAGCAATGACACCTTCCTCTTATATTCCTCTGGCTCTGGAGACAGTCTCTCTGATAAAAACACTTAACAAACGAGGACACCTCTAATTGTATTCCTTATCTGTGAGGTGAAGTCGTGCTTTTGTTTGAGTTGTAATTGGATTTTATCTCAAGCCAAGAAAGTGTGACAAAAGGCGAGAGTGAGGTGAGACTAAAGAGATTCTTAACTGATAAGAGGAAGGCTTTGATACGGCCACCGCGTTGACCCTTCGAGCACCACTCCAACTGACCAATCAGAGGAGGTGTGAGGAAACCGAACCAGTCCGGCTCCAAAAGAGCCATGTGAAAACTTTGACTTGTGTTTTGTCTCCTCAGGGAAGGCTTTCGTTTTTCCTCCCAAGAGGCTGCGTCCAGTTTCGGGGACGATCGACTCCTTATTGAGAAGTACATCGATAACCCCAGACACATCGAGATCCAGGTGACCTTGTGTGACCTGATTATAATCTGAATATAAGAGCGGTGCTATTTTGGTGGATATCCTCCCCACCTTTCCAACCAAAGTCAGATTAGTTTATCAAATGTTTACATTAATTCATTCATTTTCATTAACCGCTACACGATTCCTCTTCATCCAAATGTAGTTGATCGGCTGAGACTGATTTACTGTCTGAAATTTCCTTATTTAGGTTTGCACTGGAGCTATGAGGCAAATGTAGCTTCCAAGTAATGGATCCATAAATGTTTTCTGCCTCAAACCTCATCCAGTCTCACAAATTCACTAATGTATTTTAGTACACAGTCTGATTTAGTGTCATCTATAAACATGAATAAAACTACACTGTATAGTTGAACGCTATAATATTTTAGTGGCAGCCATCTTGGACATCTTTTCCTGCTGTTTCGTATCATTCGTGCGCCTTCCCAAAGTCCCTGCTGTTAATTAACTGTGAGATTAGGTACTTTATTATATGAAGCATGTGTTTATGGAAAACTTTTTGACTGAAATACACTTTCATTACTTGTTGCCATCTTGAACAGTCACTTTTCCTTTGTAAGAGACATCACAACAAATTTGGCTACATCTTGGTCACATTTTATTATCATTCTTATTATTCTTTTGCACTACCTGTTATGTCTGACACTTCCATACTAGAACTGTGTACTGGTCAGTGCTACACGGTCTCTTACCGTGCCTGTTGTCCTGTTTTAGTAGTTACTGTACTGTCTTGTGTTGTTTGCACGTGCACTTTATGTAGAAATGTGTAGGTCTTCTTTAGTTCTGTGTCGTCTCATGTAGTTAGTGTGTTGTTTTATGTCGCACCGTGGTCCTGGAGGAACGTTGTACTGTTTTTTTTCGTTTCACTGTATGTGTGTAATGATACGTGTGTGCAGGTCTTGGCTGATAAGCATGGAAATGCTCTTTGGCTGAACGAGAGAGAGTGCTCCATCCAGAGACGCAACCAGAAAGTGGTGGAGGAGGCACCCAGGTGTGTGTGTGTGTGTGTGTGTGTGTGTGTGTGTGTGTGGTTGGGTGGGTTGGTGTGTGGGTGGGTGGTTGGTAATCATTTGCCCAGATTCTTATTCTACTGGCCAATGCTCCAGTACTAATGGTTCCAGGTGTTTGGTTTTTGGTGCTTGGTTAAGATTGATAGCAGTTGGGGGTGGAGCCAGCTGCCATGTGCATTGCTGATTGGTTCAACACATTGTACCGCACAGCATTAGACACCATGACAAATTCCTAAAATATTCAAACAAACAAACGATACCAATATAGTCTGTTTGATTATTGTCAGAAGCACGAAGTTGTACACTAGTTTTCTCTTAAATGTACCGAAACAAACTGCATACATTTATACAAACCTCATCATATATGGCGCAGCAGAAATGAGGGGCTGAAATGATGATGCAGCAAATCTTTTAAATCTTCAAATTATTTTACAGGTCAAGGACTGAAAGTATAGTGATTGATTGAGATTAAACAACTAAGAATATTGTTTGAGAGTTTGTTATAAGTGTGTGTGTTCCTGCACGTGCAGCACATTTCTGGACCCAGCCACTCGGCGTGCTATGGGAGAGCAGGCTGTGTCTCTGGCTAAAGCTGTAAAATACTCCTCAGCAGGCACTGTTGAATTCCTGGTCGACTCAACGAAGAACTTCTACTTCCTAGAGATGAACACACGCCTCCAGGTGTTTGTTTGTGATCAGAATTTGAACTTAAACATGTACACACACTCAAAGAACTTGTAAGAAGCTGTACAGCTCCTGAATGCAGACCTCCCTGATGGAGCCTCTGTGTGTAAATAGAAGGAGGGTTTACTTTGTAGCATTTTAAATGGGACCGATAAGTATAAGTGTGTGTGTGCGTTTGTGTGCGCGCTGTGTCAGGTGGAGCACCCAATCACTGAGTGCATCACAGGGTTGGACCTGGTGCAACAGATGATCCGAGTTGCTAAGGGTTATGAGCTCAAGCACAAACAAGAAGACATCCCTATTAATGGCTGGGCCATCGAGAGCAGAGTCTATGCTGAGGTAAACAAACAAAGCACACCACCTTCACTGGGACAGACACATACATAGGCCACACCTCCTTAATTGGTACTGACAGATACTTAGGCCACGCCTCTTTCACTGGGACTGCCACATACATAGGCCATGCCTCCTTCGACAGGGCTGACCGATACACAGGCCACGCCTCCTTCATTCGGTGGATCCGTGAAATCACCATCAAACAGTTTTTTATCTTACGTACACACAATCCCAAATACCGAGGCCTGTGCACTGATTCACATCATATATCATTACACTGTGTAGTTTAGACCTGCAGAGAAGGATTAGCACTTAACACTTGTTATTGACTGAGATACTGTTTCTCTGGTTGATCATCTTTTTTTTTTTTCTTTTAGGATCCCTACAAATCATTTGGTCTTCCCTCCATTGGTCGACTCTCTCAGTACGAGGAACCAGTAAACCTCGCTGGTGTGAGTACTCTATCTACTAGCAACATGTACAGAACACTGCTAGTTGCAGGTCCAGTTGTTCTGACCTTGGCCATATTATTAGGTATACCTACATTGTACCAGCACTCATTTGCTAATCACCCCTTACATACAGTCCCTTTGCAGGTATAAAGTTAGTGCCTGTAGCTCATTGATTATTTTTATCTTATTATTTTATATATATAAAAATAAAAAAATTTAAATAGTGGCCTTATACTTTTCGTATAACATTACAATGATATGTATATAACTTCTTTGTATTTATGTAATTATACATATAATTTATCAATTTTCTAAAGTTGTGTATAAAAGTTTTCATATACCGAACTGGATGAAAAAAAAAATCCTGCCTGATTTTGGTAAAACCTGTGCAAATTTTCTTTGTACTCACGTGCGTATGTTGATAAACATCAGTCAGCTATAAATGACCAAGCATGTTCATGAGACTGCGGATTTACATTTAGCGATGCCTGCAAAACTCCATAAAAGGTGAAAATGACAGAATGGTGGAAAAGCCTCCTAAATACAGCATGTGCTGAAAATCTCATTGACTCCAGCGGCTCTGCCATTGCAGCATGTTGGCCACCACAGACACACACAAACTCTTCCTCCTTCCTTAATCAATGACTAGACTTATTCAGCTTTATTCATATGGATTATTCATTCATATTACACGAACTCAAGAGCTCTTGTAGGGTACGAACGGTTTCGTTTTGTTGAACAGATTGGATTTTCACGAATGCAACATTTCTTGTGTAAATGCTCTTGCAAACAAAATGCATTCGTGTCCAGGTTGATAAATGAAGACCATTTTTGGCAGCTACACAGATTAACAGGATCATAACTTACATACTGTATGAGAGTATAAACTCATCAGACATGAGCACTCGGGTCCATTAAGGGATTTAGCTGTGTGTGTGTGTGTGTGTGTGTGTGTGTGTGTGTGTGTGTGTGTGTGTGTGTCTAGCGTGTTTGGTCAGGATGCTCACGACTCAGATGTGCTTTGAAGCCCAGACTGTGGGGGGGTTCGCCTCTTTACAGCTTTCCTGCCTCAAAAGTAAACATGTAATTGATACCAGAGCTCGGGTCATCCTGTGTGTGTATGTGTTTCGGGTGTGTTTATACTCATTAACTACAAATATGCCCTATTAATGTTTCCGAGTATCAGGGTATGTGTTCTGCGCCGGTGTGACCGACATCTCTGCGTGTTGTAGCAGGTACAACAGAACATTTAAGTGTCATCCGTGTAAAGAAAGCGAACATCAGCGAGGACGTTAACGCTCGTTTTCTGCCTTTCATTTTCATCGCTCACAACACACACCCGTTTTTACTAGTGTCGTATTGTGGTGCTGTGAGGCTAAAAATAGCGCAGCTTTGAAATACTCTATTGTCCTCCTCATCTGTTTGTTGTTCTCAACAAAAAAGGCGAAAATGGGCATTAAAGAAGACTTTATATAACCATATTGTATAAAGCTGGACTTCCTCAGGATGTTGTAAATCTCTTTGATCAGAACGCGGGTGTTTTCCGTCTCAGACGCATTCAACCGTCTCAGTCTCAGTGAGTCCTGATCGAGTTATATTTGGGCTCCATAACGCTGGTCTACATTTCATCATGGTGTGTATGTGTTTTCGAGGCCACTTGTGAGCGTTTCTGTTTTTCGGGGCCACATTCGCACTCTACAACCTCAAACTGCAGTCGTGTAGTGTCATTACTTCTTAACATTGACTACATTTACATGGACAGCAATAATTTAATTATTGACCTTATTTTACAATAAGATAATATTCTGATTAAGGTGTTTACACGAGTTGCTTTTAGAATATTCCTTTCATGTTCCCGAAACACGTGTATTTCTCTTACCGTATACGTGTATTTCTCCTAGTATATAGTAGGTAAGTACGCGGTTTGGGACGCAGCCGTGCTCGCTTGTTTGCCATCAAACGGTTGAGCACTGCCGTGTGTGATCGTGTCCTCTCGCAAAATGCGGTGAAAACTCCCACACGGTGTTAATAGTGTGATTAGGGTGTGTACATGTCTATAATGCATGTCGATAATGCGACTAAAACAGACTTCAGTTGGATTAAGTTAATCAATAATCGCTGTTTACATGCTAGTTTCTTAATCAGAGTATTGTCTCAATCGGGTTCATATCGGATTATTGTTGTCCATGTAAACGTACTGAGTGTGGCAGTCTGTAATTAGCAGACGGATTATTGTCATTCTGTTATCATTATTGCTCCACAGTACTGTAGAAGCTCTCGGTCACTCAGTTTCTAACTCTTTATTAAATCACAATGCACTCAAAGACAGGATTTTATTTCATTAAAAAAAAAAAACTCTGTTAAAACAGATTCCCAAGTGGCGCAACAGAAAAGCGTTCTTCCTGGCATTGGAAGATTGAGAGTCCGAATTTAGACGATGCCACAGCACATGTAGCTGTCATATGATGGGGGAGAGCTGGCTGGTGCATGGGTATTCCCATGGGTGCCTTGAAACGTGCAGCATTATCCGACGTGTTGGTGTAATTTCCACTGTAACAAGAAGTCAGGGCGGGATATATTGAGTGGCTCCTCCTCTTTTTAGACAGCCAATAGCATTTAGCTTACCCCTCAGCCTGGGCTAAGCCGGACTTGACAGTTAGTACCATGGATTTTTTATAATGTTGTGGGCGGGACACTTCAGATTCTAGAGAGCATTTGATTGGATAGAAAATCTGATGTGAAGCTGAAGTGCAGAATGCGGTCATCAAAATTGTTGATCCGTATCGGTGGTAGAGAGAGACTGTAAATTTTGAATTCATATATCTTCTAAATGCACATTTTAAAATTGTTTTGGAGCACACTAGCTATAGATGACCTTAAGGTGAACATATTCATAGTAAAAGCCACATAACTTCAATTTTGATTTCAGGTGGACTTTAAACCAATCACATCTGATATGCAAATTATTAATGGATGACCGTGTGATACCTGTAAACCGTAAGCTACAGCTACTTTCTGAACTATTTAGTTATTTAACTCGGCTAATGTCAGTAGTTCAGAAGTGTGATTATTATCGTATGATTTGGGACATTTGGCTTTTGTTCAGTAAATTGCAGAAAATATGTCAATACAGCTTGAGACACTGGTACTGAAATCCTTCTCGTGACGAGCTGTGACATACACAATCTAGATTACTAACATGTAATCATTTAGAAAGACAGGCTAATTTTCTAATTTGCATATTCATACATATTCGTAGCTCCTGGTATTTTTATGAAGGGAACATTTGTGGCGATATTTAATGGCCTTTTTTTGTTGTTGTTGTTTAAGTAGTCAATTAGTTAAGATTAAAATGCTTAAAATGCATACGTTCAGGAGTACTTTAATGAAATATTATTATTGGGCCCAAAGTCCAATGATGATCATTACATACATCATGCAAGCAAGCCTAGTCAAATATCAGGGAAATATGTGAAAGATCCTCCCGCTTATTTTTTTTTTATTATGAATTGTACTGAAATAGTGTATCTATGAATAGAAGAATATCTTTAATAAATATGTCTCGATGAAACTATTCTAAACAATGATGATTTCACTTGGTCACTGATGTGGGTATTTCATATTATATCTGTCCTGGTACTTCATGTTTTCATTTTTGTTTTTTGCTCTCCAGGTGCGTGTAGACAGCGGCATTCAAGAAGGAAGTGACATCAGCATCTACTACGACCCCATGATCTCCAAGGTAAGAAGATTCACTTGGATGGTGTTGAGACTGTGCTGTGAGTTTGATGAAATTGGATGTTGTGTATTTGAGTTTAATTAGTTGCGCTGTGTGTGTGTGTGTGTGTGTGTGTGTGTGTGTGTGTAGTTAGTCACTTATGGAGCCACAAGAGCTGAGGCACTGAAGAAAATGGAGGATGCACTTGATAACTACGTCATCAGAGGTAACACACACACGCACGCACTGCAGATAAACACACTCAAGAACATGCACTCTGTCCCATAATGTATCAGTCTCTCTCTCTCTCTCTCTCTCTCTCTCTCTCTCTCTCTCTCTGTCTCTCTCTCTCTCTCTCTCTCTCTCTGTCTCACTCTCTCTCTGTCTCTCTCTCAGGTGTGACCCATAACATTCCGCTCCTGAGGGAGATCATCGTTCACCCGCGTTTTATCTCGGGTGACATCAGCACCAACTTCCTGCCAGAGGTTTACCCCGACGGGTTCAAAGGTCACCCATTGACGGCCGGTGAGCAGCGCGAGCTCCTGGCTGCAGCCTCTGCTCTCTACGTAGCCACACAGCTCCGCTCACAAAGGTTCCTGGGACAGCAGAGGTCAGTGTCAGGAAGTGACTTTATACTGAAGAGCTTCTTACATTTAAAAAAAAAAAAAGAAAAAAAGTAATTAGTTTTTGACAGAATACATGAGCTGAAGCATTTAGGAGCTGTTTAGTGCCGATCAGATACAAACCCCGCTTTATTGCTTACTGAGTTAAAGCTATAAATATCCACTGGTGAGAACGGGAGGAGAAAATGAAACAAGCTTCACGAGTTTAAAGCATTAAAAAGTTATACCACAGCGCTGCTGAATTCTCCATTCTGATTGGTCATGAGGTGTTGATGAATTTTCCATAACAACATAGCTATGATGTAGTGTTAACTGTAAGACAAATCACTGGTTTATATTAATACATCATTTCTATAGTAACAGTTTGTTCGCATGGACGTGTACGGAGGACGTGCAACGTAATAAATTTTTTAAAGTGTTATTTGACAAAGTACAATATATAAAGGCTGCATTGGTGATGCAATATATAAAGGCTGCATTCAGGACAGAGGACGTTGCACTTTGCAGCTCCTCAATTATGTAACAAGCTGCGTTTTTCTTCTCATTATCTTCGAGAGAGAAAAGAGAGTGAGGTAACTGATGCTCTACCATAAACGATAACTTGTTTTATAGACGTTCCACAACATTAAATGTAACTTTAAATGGATGAAAGGTATAGTGTGCCCTTTTTTTTATTTTTTATTAAATAAATAAATGATAAAATTGCTTTTCTGTAAGAGGAATAAAACACTTTGGGGACATCCTGCTGTAGGAAAATGCTCAACTTCAGGATTGTTGATTTAGTTTCCTGTTTAGCGCGTCCTGTCGTGTTTTATTCCTTACGTGTATTATGAACGTTAATCAACACTCCTATGCTCCACACTAAAATCACTTCAGTAATTAGACGCTACTTTATTTAAAGAGTATCTATCACCTAACTGGAAGATCTACTAATGGAAGATGTACTAATACTAAACTAATAGCTATGCTACTTGCTGCAGTTCTGTAGACAGCTCTACACCACGATCAGTGCATTAAGGAATAACACTGTTGGGGTGTGCCGTTATAGGAATATGATCAACGACAGGGCGGTGTGATGGAGCCCGGCATGAAGCTGAGCTAATGTTCCCATCCTGCAGTTGATTATTTTCCAAAAACAGCGCATTTGGGACTGACGTATACATAGGCCATGCCTCTTTTACAGGGACTGCCAGATACATAGGCCACGCCTATTTTACAGGGACTGCCAGATACATAGGCCACGCCTCTTTTACAGGGACTGCCAGATACATAGGCCACGCCTATTTTACAGGGACTGCCAGATACATAGGCCACGCCTCTTTTACAGGGACTGCCAGATACATAGGCCACGCCTATTTTACAGGGACTGCCAGATACATAGACCACGCCTCTTTTACAGGGACTGCCAGATACATAGGCCACGCCTATTTTACAGGGACTGCCAGATACATAGGCCATGCCTCTTTTACAGGGACTGCCAGATACATAGGCCACGCCTATTTTACAGGGACTGCCAGATACATAGGCCACGCCTCTTTTACAGGGACTGCCAGATACATAGGCCACGCCTCTTTTACAGGGACTGCCAGATACATAGGCCACGCCTCTTTTACAGGGACTGCCAGATACATAGGCCACGCCTCTTTTACAGGGACTGCCAGATACATAGGCCACGCCTCTTTTACAGGGACTGCCAGATACATAGGCCACGCCTATTTTACAGGGACTGCCAGATACATAGGCCACGCCTCTTTTACAGGGACTGCCAGATACATAGGCCATGCCTCTTTTACAGGGACTGCCAGATACATAGGCCACGCCTATTTTACAGGGACTGCCAGATACATAGGCCATGCCTCTTTTACAGGGACTGCCAGATACATAGGCCACGCCTATTTTACAGGGACTGCCAGATACATAGGCCACGCCTCTTTTACAGGGACTGCCAGATACATAGGCCACGCCTCTTTTACAGGGACTGCCAGATACATAGGCCACGCCTCTTTTACAGGGACTGCCAGATACATAGGCCACGCCTCTTTTACAGGGACTGCCAGATACATAGGCCACGCCTCTTTTACAGGGACTGCCAGATACATAGGCCACGCCTCTTTTACAGGGACTGCCAGATACATAGGCCATGCCTATTTTACAGGGACTGCCAGATACATAAGCCACGCCTCTTTTACAGGGACTGCCAGATACATAGGCCATGCCTATTTTACAGGGACTGCCAGATACATAGGCCACACCTCTTTTACAGGGACTGCCAGATACATAGGCCACGCCTCTTTTACAGGGACTGCCAGATACATAGGCCACGCGTCTTTTACAGGGACTGCCAGATACATAGGCCACACCTCTTTTACAGGGACTTCCAGATACAAAGGCCACGCCTCCTTCAACAGCACTGACTGATACATAGACAAAGCCACCGTTAATAGTGTTTTATTTCTCTTATATAGTCACTTACCAATGAATGCAATAAAAAAAAATTAAAGAACTACACATCCTACTTTATATCCATTTATACTTACATTTAATGTTGTGTAGCGTCTGCCGTTGCTTTTTAACTTCCTTATAGCAGCTATAAATGTCAATCCGTCACCAACCTCTTTTGAACTTAATAAGACAAAGTAATTCAGCTTGACATGGTAGAGAAAGGACCCTGCCCAAAGTCCTGTGTCTTGAAGACTTTACCTCAAATCGCTGACACTCGAGACTCCTTCGTTAAAATGCCACATAAAAAGTCTCCTCACAGAAATATCAACAATTACACACATTTTAGAGCGACTTCTATACAAGTCCCTGTCTGAAGCTGTACTATAAAATGATAACGTATTGGAGCACGCTTGTAAATATAAACATTGCGGTGGGATCCGTTGTCAGAGTTGCTGTTATAGAAGATTAATCAAGACCTTCTGACCAATCCGAATCGAGCATTTAACAAAGCGGTGTTCTGATCAGTTTTTCAAATCTACTTTACTAAATCCCAAGCACAAGCTTGCTACACATCATCACTCTTTGGCCTTGGTTGTTTTTCAGGCGTGTCTCATGAACGTAAACACCGTTTTATACTGGTTTGGTATTATCCTGAGCTGAAGATCAGACTACTGATCCCTAAATATGGATAAAACTGCACACTTCGACATTCTCCATGTTACTAACTCTACTAATAGTTTCATTATTTTCTCTGAGATCTGTAGCGCTAGCCAAAAAACACACGTTCCACCAAGCCATCTGTCCAAACATCTCTCCCTCTCCCCTGCCTCCACTTTTTTGATCGTTTTCTAAAGTTATTCATGAGTGTGTGTGTGTGTTTTGTGTGTGTGTGTGTGGGACAGGGTGGCTGTCTTTGTAGTGACTGTGGCCCACCATAGTGGAAAAACTCTCCCACTAATTGATTTACTTTAGATCTCGTAACAGAGGAGCTGTCAATCAAACGATGCCCTCTGTGTCTGCTGAGTGTGTGTGTGTGTGTGTGTGTGTGTGTGTGTGTGTTGTGGCTCTACATGTGTCCAGCATCAGTAAGGTTGCTGTTCTGTAAGCAGGAAGTCAGGGAGGAAGGATTAGGCAGGGGACAGACTCTGGTGTGTGGGTTTTTTTTTTTTTTTGGTGTGTGTGTGGCTTCTTTTGTTATCGAGATAAACAAGTGAAAGTTTGTCTTTCTTACATCTGGGACCGACACCTTGTGTCTTATTTCCGAACTGACCAAAGTTAGTGGAGAATCTTCCCCTTGGTTTACACTCATTCTAGTGGTGAACTCCAAAAATTATTGGCACCCTTCATGGGAATGATGAGAAGTGAGCTTAAACTCTCATTATTTTGACTGTAAACAAAGGATGCACTGTATAGTATTACTTTAGCAATACTCAAATGAAACATAAAACAGTTCTCTTAATATTGTATTTTTTTCTTGGGGGGGCATTGAAAAATTATTGGCACCCTTGCTATTTGTAACGTTCCCCAGTGAGAACAGAATTGGGTATCTTCCTGTAATGTGTAACAAGGTTGGAGACATTTTTAGAGGGACTCTCGACTGACCTCTTCAACAGTTTAATCCGCTTTATATTATCATTCTTGTGTATGTGGATTTTTTTCCTCCTCAATTCAGACCACAGGTCTTTATAGGGTTCAGCTACAGAGACAGAACTGGCTATTATGAAATATTGATTTTCTGCCAACCATTTTCTGTAAGAAGTTATGTAAAGGGTGTAGGATTATAGTCGTTATCTTGTTGAAAGCAGCTTACAGGTGTGTAAGGTCGCTGCAGACACAAAAAGGATTTGGGCTAAAACGTCATAGGAATTATGATAGTATAAAAATAAAGATGTATAATTTTTGCTGGGGTGCCAATATTTCTAGAGTTAATTATATCATCCTGTGCAAGCTTCAATTCTGGTGACATTTTTCTTTCTTTTATGCTAATAAGATGCAACAAAACCAAATGATTGGCTCTAGGAAATTCGTATTTCATCATCAACATCGCCCACTTTTGCAGATTCAGTTCCTGCCTGTGTCGAATTTTATTTCTTATTTTCACAGTGTAGAAATATGAGCTCATATTAACACTGTCTCAAATGTCCTGGGATTTATTACGAAGTACTTTTGGAGACACTGATGTGTCTATATTGCACAGTACACTGTATACATAAATAGTATATATTACTGTTTCCTGATGGTACTTAAACAGCTGGATAGGCTACGCCCACTAGTGACAACAGTAATGGTTGCTAAGCGCCCGTTATCCAGACCGCTGAGTATTTATCGCCACACCGGTGTTTGTGTCAAAGCCGCTACTGTGTGTATAATTTTGGTTGTGTGTGTGTGTTTTGCAGAGTCTCTAACACCAGTCAGGAGAGGAAGAGCTGGGAGTTGTGTGTGGAGTTGGAGACAGGAGCTCACATGTTGTTTGTAACCCGCTCTGGAACCAACTACACAGTGAGTGTCTTTTCGAACCCCCTTTTTCCACCAGCCTGCGTTTCTAGCGGTTTATCATGAAACGCCTTAAAATGATAATATGAGGAGATTAGATGTAGCCCATGAGAAGCGAAATACTCTACTGTACGTACGAAGCTCAGAGACGTCATAGACAACAAATTTGCACAAAACAACAGAGACGTGGATTTATGGCACTTATTTATTTGTTTTATTTATTTATCTGTCACACCACAGCACTGTAGTAGTGCTAAATGTTTTATAACAGCAGCTCGGACATTAGTTCTGGCTGTAACTCCAGACGCTTGCTCTAGTATGTTATTGTTTCTATAGTAACTGCTTACACAGGGACTTCTATAGCGGATGAGTCATGTATATGGATTTAAAGACTGTGTAATTCTTGGTGACGCTTTCTGTGAGGATATTTACTTGACATTCATGGAAGGAGTCTCCAGTGTCAGAAGCTGGCAATGGAGGAGCTGTTATTACACAAGTGATAACAGGAACTACCTTGGATACTATTTAGGACTGATTTAGCAGTATATAAAATATATATATATATATATATTTTTAATGGAAGCGTTGTTAAATTGATGTCGAATAAGGGGAATAAAACACTTCAGGATGTTCTGTTATTGGAAGATCATCCACTTCAGGGTTGGAAGCCGTTAATCACACCAGCCTTGTCATGTTGTATCATGTTCTGCAGCCTGCTGCACCGTTTACGTTTTAAAACTTAGTAAATAACTTCAGCTGCTCAAGCTGTTGTCGTGGCAACAAAATGACACCATCCTCCAGCCCGTTTCTCACCTATTGGATCCAGTTGGAGCTCCTGCTTTCTTTGTGTCTTTTTTTCTAATCCGTACTTTGTCGCCTTGAACCCTCATCACGTTCTGTCCGATCTGGTGAAGGAGTAGGGAAGAGGCAGTGTGCGAGGGGGAATTCTGGGAGCTTGCCGTGTCACTCAGTCACTGTGTGTTTGCACACCTGTGAACGTTCACTCTGAGATGCCCTCGGGGATCCATAAGGATCAGGGTGCTCAGAGGACCTGCGCCGATCCGGGATCATCGCCCCGTGGTCCATGTAATCGGATTAAGCATAGCTTAGAGGCAGACTCTGATCCTAGATCAGCTGTGCACAGTTGACCCATATAAATGTCATTTCCGTCGAGCCCTATCATTTCTCCCAGCTCTGGACCGACATGCCTGTGCTCACGTCCATCAAAATGGAGTATGGTAGCTGAGTGGTTAAGACGTTGGTCTACTGATCGGAAGGTCGCGAGTTCAAACCCCTGCACTGCCAAGCTGCCACTGTTAGACCCTTGAGCAAGGCCCTTAACCCTCAACTTCTCAGATGTAGAAATGATAAAACGTATGTCACTCTGGATAAGGGCGTCTGCCAAATGCCATGAATGTAAATGTTAAATGGAGTACTGAGCGCTGATCTGGGGTCAGGTCCTTGCCTTGTAAATGATGAATATTTGTATTGGAACTGCATGACGATGTCTAAAATGATGTGGGATTTAAAATAAAAAAAGATTTTATAACCTCTGTATAAATCACAGATGTTTGCATATTTAGGAGCACAGTTGATTTATGTAATCAGAAAATAGTTTCTCTTGTATAATAGCTAAGCTCATCAGTATCATAATTAATACACCTAGTTAAACCAACACTACATATCGTAATCAAGGGGAATGAAAACCATGTGCTTGAGGAGACCCGATCCCACCTCTCCTCTCTCCTGAGACATGTTACATCGAATGGGGCTGAAATGTTCGCCACAGGATGCCACTTCAAACCCGGACCCCCTGCTTCTGAAGGCTCGGGGGTCCTGAGGGGTTTAGATGGCCACTGACAGGGAAAGATCTGTACTGTTGTTTAGACAAGTGGTTCTGGGTTGAAAGTGAGCTCCCCCTCCTCTTCTGTTACTGTTTTCAAGTTTGCTTTGTGTGTGTGTGTGTGTGTGAGAGAGAGAGAGAAGGTGCAGATGGGACGGGATTGAGTTTAAACCACAGAGCTTCTGATTTTTTTTTCTTTCTTTTTTTCTTGAAGGCATCAGGTGGACTGTGGAGAATGTGCTCATGCTCCAGATGTCCATCATTCCTGTCCCACCATTCTTTTGTATCGCACAAAAACACAAACTCACCAGGGCTGTGAGAATACATTTATTAGTCAAATTTGCAGAATATTTATGTATTCAGTGTGGCAATAGATCCGCTGTTCATCCCATGTTCCAAAAAGGACAAGACAAACCGAGGAACGATGTGGTGTAGTTGAGTTTGATTGGCTGGTTCGAGTATTTCGGAAGCACTTGAGATTTTAATATACAGCAGTCACGCAGAAAGGTGCAAAAACTAAAAAACATCCAGTGAGCCGCAGCTCTGTGGGAAGAAGTACGTAGTGAGAGAGGTCGGAGGTCAATGGTTAGACTGGTTCAAGCTGACAAGAAGACTATGGTAACTCTTTGCAACCGTGGTGAGCAGAAAAGCATCTCAGAACACAGATAATGTTAAACTTTGAGGTGGCTGGGCTAGAACAGCAGACCATCACAACGGGTTCCTCTCCTCTCAGCCAAGAACAGGAGTCTGAGGCTACTCTCGGCGCAGGACAGTTGAAGGTTAGGAAAACGTTGCCTGGACTTTTTCTAATCTTCAGCTGTCCAGGTTATTTACTATGGGTAAAACTCTAAAGTGTCCTCAAATGTAAGGTTTGTGATGAGATTCCGGTGCATCCTAGTTTGATTTTCTTTGCTCAAGAAAGTGAAAAGATTGACCTTCAGCGGTCGATACGATACGAACACATCGTGTAGCTCTACCGCTGATCTACTGTTTGCTCTGTCTGTATCTCATTAGGCTCAAATGCATTGAACACTAAAGCTGTTAAGCAAGTAAAGTCTATACACACACACACACACACACCCACCCACACACACACACCCACACACACACTCACACAGAATCAAACACCTGTGAGAACAGGCTAATACACACTCTCTTCACTGTTGACACTGATACTGAATTTCATTCTTGTACCACATGCACCCTACTGCTCTCTTTGTGTGTGTGTGTGTGTGTGTGTGTGTGTAGGTGGAGATTGATGGAGAGAAAGTGGATGTGTCTGGAGAGTGGAATCTGGCCTCTGTACTCCTGCCCCTCACCATTAATGGCAACCACAGAGTTCTGCAGGTGAACACACACACTTCCATCATGTGCGTGTACATGCTAGCCCTCTCTCATATCCACAGAGAGAGAGTGTGTGTGTGTGTGTGTGTGTGTGTGTGTGTGTGTGTGTGTGTGTGAGATTTGTGACTGGCTGTTTCTTGTTTCAGTGTTTATCGCGTAACGCTGCAGGGGAGATCACGCTGCAGTATCTGGGCACTTCGGTAAGTCCGGCCCATTAATACCACCTTCTCACACTCCAACACACTTTGTGGTGTGAATATGATTATAAACACTTACTGTAGGTCACAGGTTCCCAGCCCCGGTCCTTCAGAAACACTAAAATGCTCAGGATGAAGGTTGGGAGCCTGTGCTGCTGTTTTTTTGTTTGTTTGTTGTTTTTTTGTTTTTTTTTGGCCATGTTCACATGAACAAGGTGTAATTTAACCCTGTGCGTAGAGCAACATGACAGTAAGAGCACGTAGAAGACACATTAAGAAGACACACTGTACCCACCTCACCTCTTGCCAGTCATACTACACCACTTCTCGTGAAAGCAAGCTTTAGTAATTGCTGCTTAGCTAAACCCATTTGCTAATCAGTACAGTTCAGTACAGTAAGCTCCTCCCCCAAAGGTGTTGGTCTGCTGCTAAATAAGCCTGGGACAAGAAGTAATGAGAAAATAAGGCATAAAATTATTGATAAGTAAGGAATAAACACAAGAGGTGCAGTTATGGGAAAATAATCCATGAGGAGATTATCTCAAAATGTTTTTCCCCCCTATATACTACAGCAATTTGCAGAAAATCAAAATGGTTAATTAATTAATGTTTAATATCGTGGACCATCCTTAAGACAAGTTAGTTCCTGTTATCACTTACCTTTATAGCAGCATTACTGTCAGAGCTGCTGTTAAAGTAAACGACCCAACACCTTCTGACCAATCAGATTTGAGAATTACAGACCGCTGTGGTCTAAATATTTCCAACGACTGGATTTGACAGATACTGATAACTAAGTTTGAACACTCAAAGTAAAAATAAACAGTACTGACTGTACCATGAGTATGTACTGTGTTTTTTTTTTTTCTTTAAACGAAATATATATGTAAATATTAATATACACTACAGGTGAAAAGTTTGTGGACACTCGACTGAAATGTTTCTCATGATCTTAAAAAGCTTTTGATCTGAAGGTGTGTGATTAAATGTGTGAAATCGGTGTTGTAGACAAAAATATAGTTGTGCCGACGTATTCATTTCTTTCATTAGAAAACTAACATTTTATTTACAAATAAATCTTTTTTTAAACAGACGACTCCAGCGTCGGTGTGAACTCCTTTAATACTGTTTAAAAAGCATCTCAGGGGGATTCCCAGGGGTGTGAGAATGAGTGTGTCTAAACTTTTGACCGGTACTGTATATGTATATATAAAACTATTAATAAATATTAGTGCAAATAAGTCGTACATCCAAGCTGAACCAAAAAGTAACACTCCAAATAACAAATATAAATAGAGACATCCATAATGAATCAAAAAACACTTCAAATAACACGACACAATGTATATTTCGCCTCTAGAGGCCGCTCTTACACTATATAAGGACAGGGAACCCTTCTCGGCCTATATCGGTGTGGATTTTTGCCGGTAAACAATAGTTCCAGCAACCTCTAGCGATTACTACGTTCAGTACTTCTGACTGTTTCCAAAATCTTAGTTATGATGACAAAACCTTCAACAGAAGAACTGTGCTTATTAATATACATGTGGCGTCGGTGTTGATTAATGTTTATAACAGCAGCTATGCAAAGTAAATATTGTTTCCATAGTAACGGCTTTTACAGGGTGGTGCTTGTATGGTGGACTATTGTTGTTTACTGATAAAAAAAAAAAAAAAAACTGTATAATATTTCTGTAAGTCCTTGCTTATAACATTGATGGAAGGAGTCTTCAGTGCAAGTACATTGTAACAATAAGTTTTCCTCTATGGGAGAGTCTTCAGGACTGAGAACTCAGTTGTAGGATGTGTATTGTGTGTCTCACTGGGGTGTGTATCCTGTCCTCATACACACACATACATAACTCTCTCACAGTCTACACAGTACACAGAGGTCCTCAGCTAGTCCAGGTGTGTCCACAACACCTCCACAAATCACCACGTGCCACCCATGATGCCCCGCTCTGATCTGACCCAAACAATAACCGGCATCGTGCCGCACCAGCCTGAGGCCTAAGCAAACAAACTGCGTTAAAAACACCGCATACAGGAAGTGTGTAGAGGTGCCGCGCATGTGTGTGCTCAGCATGTGGGCAGCTCTTTAAAGACGCTGTTAGCGGCTCGGCTCAAAGCGCTAGCGTGCTGAACGCTACCACAGGAGCGGTTTCCGGTCATTCTGTGTGGTTTGGGGTCGCCCAGGCCGCTCTCTTCGGCTCCTGTCCGGTTCTCCGGCAGGACACTGGGAGCCTGCTGAGATTGTAACAGTTTTTAGGGTTTCCCCTCGTCACACATGGGACCTCCACTCCCACTCAGGTGCCCGTGTGACCCCTGTAAGAATGGAAACGGCTGCAGAAGTAGGCCAGTTCTCGAAAAATGACAAAATGATGCTTCCTTTGTGCTTTCAGGGGTCAGTCAGGATGTTTTTGTCTAAATGAGTTAAATAACGTATCAACTCTGAGCAAGATCAAATCAGTTCCTGGATTTAGAAATGGATATAAATGTAAATCCAGGGCACTGTGGTGTTCACTATGATCACTACGGGGTCAGAGGGGTCATGATCATATTATGATTGACACAATACACTTTTCTGACAGTATCATGGTTTCTTCAGTACTTTTATAACATCCACCAACTCCATCTTCATTGCTACTCAGAGTAACAAACGTAGATCATTTCTTACGGTTCGTTTTGTAATATTTCCGAATTAAAAATATAACAACGTGCATCATGAACCATCTTCCGGTATTGTGATGTAAGGTTTTCTCCTCGACAGCAGCATCACATCATCCTGATTTCAAATGAATTCAGTAATCGTGATAATGAACTACTGCTGTAGTGCAGGAACCACGCGTGACCCTGTGGTCATGTGGAGGTCTCTCACTTTGTGACCTAGCGTGACCTGTCATACAGGACGATGCAAGACTTCCTCAGTTGAATTTGTGGAAAATAGGGCACTTCCCTCCCCATCCGAACCTTCCGGATGTTTCTCCAGGAGCTGTGATTAACGAGAAAGTGTCAAACTCGCAGCTAAAATTAGCCTCATTAGTGGATGACATCACTGCACAGCGGAGGCCCAGTGTGGGGTCTGTCTCCACACACACATTTACATTTCTTACATCACACACACACACACACACACACTCAGGCTTCAGGGTCAGCACAGGTTAATAAAGGCCTGAAGATAAAAAGCTTGTGTTCTGTGTTTGAGGTTATTTCCATTCACCTGATTGAAAACTTTGTCAATTCCCACGAATATGCTAAAATTTTTGGCTGTGATGTGTTAACAGGTGCTGTGAACAGATTTTTAAACATAAGTAATGACTCCGAGAGTGTGTATTTGTAGCTCCATTACTGCTGTCACTGCTGGTTTGACGACATCATGTTTTTGCTCCACTTCAAACTCTTCATTATGAGTAGCTGATGGAAACGCATCGAAGATGTAGATTTGATTTCAACAACTTTTTTTGAAATTTGTTCAGGTACTTCAAAAGCGCTTAAAATTCACCCTGAATTGATTTCGTTTTTATTTCATTTTGTTTCATCTTGAATAATTGCTTTAGGTTTGGAGGACAAAATACTGCTCTACCAAAACTTACAATCAAATAAAAATAAATGTGGGATAGAAAGGTGAAAATTCAGGGATTTGAAATGGGCAGTATATGAAAGAACGCTCTCAAACATCTTGCAGTGAAAGATTATTGCATGGAAGAGTGGTCAAAAATTCCAGCAGGCTGATATCAGAGACTGGTGGCCAATTCTGCAAAACGCCTACAAGAAGTTATTTCTGCTAAAGGGGGCAATACTAGCTTCTGAGGCCAAGATTGTACTTACTTATTCCACAGAAGAATATCACATTTATTGATATTTTTGTTGAATGAATGATTTAAAAAGCTCATTTTCTTTGTGGGTTTATTGAAGTATACGAACTTTATTGATGCGCACTGTTTCAAAGATGATCGAATGTTTGCTTGTCCCAATATGTCCAAAAAAAAAAAAAAAACCCCAGCAATTTCCATGGGGTGTACTTATTTTTTCACATGACTGTATCTCTGTCTATCTATCTGTCTATCTACTTAATTAGTCACTCATTTGTTTGTTTCCGTAGTAAGATAATGATGTCATGGTTTGGCCAAAACATTCCGGTTCCACATCACATTCCACATTATAGTGTTCTTGGGTGTGTGTGTGTGTGTGTGTGTGTGTGTGTGCACACTTGTGCGCGCTTGTGCTGAGTGTGTGCGTGTGTGAGCTTTTCATCCGCTCTGAGTGTGGAGAGCTGAGCTGTTCTCAATCTAATTGAATCAGTGTGTTCTCTGTCAGAGCCTCTCGTGACTGGTGTGTGTGTAGATGTTCTGCTGTGTGCAGTAGGAGTGAGGTGAGCGCCATCTACAGACACACAGGAGCACTGCGGTGTGAGAGGTGTGCAGGGTCACTTCTGCTGGAGTCTGCCGGAGCCATGATATTAATTAGGGAGTGTGTGTCAATGTGTGTGTCAGTGTGTGCATGTGTCTTGCAGATTTCAGGACGTCACTGTAGATGAATTTTTTGGTTGTGTTTTTTACCCGACATGCTGACAATGCAGGTTTTTTTTTTTTTATTCATTTCTAAATTTCAATTCCATTTATTTGTTTACTGTTTTTGGATTTGATTTATCCTGATATACCGACTATCCAAACGTCTACATTTCTATCCTATTTATTTAAAATAACTTTTGATTATTGTTTTTTCCCCTGTCATGCTGACACAGTATTTATTTGTACAGTTCATGTAATTTTGTCTGTAAATTTTATTTACATTTTTTTTTCTGACAAGTCGACTGTCCAACTTATTTATTAATGTCTAAATTCATTCTATTATTTTTGTTTGTTTAGATAAAGCAGTATTTTGTCTTCTATACCATGTAAAGCCATTATATCAGAGATGTATAAATCCTCCAAAGAAATTCTGGGTGATTTTCTAAATTTTAAAGAAACATTTCGGTAGCCCTTCAGTGCCATTGTTTTTTAGTGAATTTCACACTACTTGTGTGAATACTCTGAAGAGAATCGAGTGTTGATTGTTTGTTTATGGTTTAGTGTGTGTATGTATTTAACATGCACCGTCTGTGTGTTCAGTTTAAGCTGCGTGTGTTGAGTAAGCTGGCAGCGTCCCTCAGTAAGCACATGCCTGAGAAGGTTCCAGAAGACTCCAGCAGCATCCTGAGATCTCCGATGCCTGGGACCGTCGTGGCCGTTTCTGTCAAAGCCGGAGATACGGTAAAAAGATAGATGTACACGTTCTACTGTTCCACTCACATGTCCATGTTCTAGCACTGCTCAACTTCCTGCTTTGGGAAATCAGGGAAGACAGGACCCTGATCATTAACGTCATGTACTTGGGAGCTCATGTGAACCTAATATTTGTAGCGTTCCTGTTCGAACGAGTACCTGATGTGTGCCACTTACACTGAGCAGGATGAAGATCCTCCACAAGGCGGTGCTATTAATACTCACAAAGCTCCTGCTCATGTGTGTCAACAAACCAGAAGGAAAGAGATGTAAACCCTGAGCAGCATGAAGGAAACCATAAAGTGAGACACACTGCAGTGGTGCTGAGGGGCATGACTGACACTGCCTTTTTTTTATTTTTTTTTTTTATTCAGCATTTTATTTAACAGTCCAAAGCCACCAATTCAGCTCTTTCAGTCTTGGAGGGTTCGTTTTGACCAAAATATAGTTCTCCGTTCTCATTGTTCTTCATTATTGTGTTATTAGTTCTTTCAGAGCACCCGCACACACATTGATCATAATCAAAAAGAAATTGATATTTCTGTTTAGAAATCTCAGAGCACAGAGAACATGGAGCCGGTTCTCAATAAATGACTAGATAACTATTTTAAATGTCTACTTTTAAACATTGTAATGTGTGTCACATTTAGCGATTATTTTCTCTTCTTGTTCAACAAATGTCTGCAGCTCACACAATCCACACACAAACCTCGCTGAATCTGAGACGTCATGAGTTGTTTTTAACAGAGTAGTAATCGCATCACGACGAGAAATGTGCTCCCTCTGGTGTTTTTTTTTTTTTTTTTTTTTTTTTTAAATTTTCTCCCCCCAACACATACAGTGATAGCAGCTCAGATTAAAGCTCAGTCTGCTGGACAAGTGTAATTTAGCGTCAAAGCGGATGGGCAGTTTGTCGACCAACACTGACACTCTTGCGTTCCAGGATGATGACTGTAAGGTGCACAGGGTTAAATGTGGCTGTGACGGGTTGCATGGTGAAACACTGCGACAGTTTTGACTGGCCTCCAAAATAGCCCATGGGATTATTTGGAACAGCAGGTGAAGCCCTGAAATAGACCACCGTATCGAACCGAATTGCACCCAGACAGTGGAAGGGTGGACTAGAATGATCAGGATCTATCGCAAAATACCGGTGTCATCTTTTTTGATGGGTGAGCAGAGACTGAAGCAGGTATTAGAGAAGAAATGACACATGAAACTATTTCTTTGTGTGGAGAGCTTTATATATATATATATATATATATATATATATATATATATATATATATATATATATATATATATATATATATATATATCTATCTCTGGCTATCTCTCGATCAGCCATAACATTAAAACCACAGATATGTGACGTGAATAACATTGATTATCTTGTTATAGTGGCACCTGTCTGGGGGTGGGAAATATAAGGCAGAAAGTGAGCAGTCAGTTCTCGAAGTTGATGTGTTGGAAGCAGGAAAAATGGGCAAGCGTAAGGATCTGAGCGACTTTGACAAGGGCCAAATTGTGATGGTTAGATGACTGGGTCAGAGCATCTCAAAAACTGCAGGTCTTGTGGGGTGTTCCCGGTATGCATTGGTTAGTACCTACCAAAAGTGGTCCAATGAAGGACAGCCAGTGAACCGGCGATAGGGTCATGGGCTCCCAAGACTCTGATGCGTATGGGGAGCGAAGGCTATCCGTCTGATGACGGATAGCCTTCCGAAGAGCTATCCGTCGTACTACAGAAGAGCTACTGTCGTACGAATTGCTGAAAACGTTAACGCTGGCTATGATAGAAAGGTGTCAGAACACAGTGTATTACAGCTTGCTGCATATGGGGCTGCGTAGCCGTAGACCAGTCAGAGTGCCCGTGCTGTGACCCCCTGTCCACTGCCGAAAGCACCTACAATGGGCACGTGAGCATCAGAACTGGACCAGGGAGCAATGGAAGAAGGTGGCCTGGTCTGCCGAATCACATTTTCTTTCACGTGATGTGGTCGGCCAGCAATTTGTATGTGCGTGTGCTTCGCTTACCTGGAGGAGAGATGGCACCAGGATGCACTATGGGATGAAGGCAAGCTGGTGGAGGCAGTGTGATGCTCTGGGCTGGGAATGTTCTGCTGGGAAACCTTGGGGTCTGGTATTCTTGTGGTTGTTACTTTGATACGCACCTCGCAAGGTGGCGCGAGGAAGACCTACACAGTGTTAGGCAGGTGGTTTTATTAAGTCAGCATTCGTGAAAATGTAACCTTCCACATGAAGACATGATTGTGTGTTTGTGTAGTTGGTGTAGCACACACCATGTATACCCAGTCTGTCTGACTGTGTGTGTCTAGAAATGTGCTTTTAGTGTGTGTGGGGGTGGGGGAGATTGAAGGCATGCTAGTGCACAAAGGAAGTATGTCATCTATATGCTGGATCCAGACTGTTTGGCTCCACTTAATACATTACAGCCAGGCTCTGCCCTCTTACAGTAATATTGCCCTTATGTAGCCGCACACACACACACACACACACAGAGCTGCTAAGTGCTCAAAGGCTGATTACTCTCACACAAGCATGGTTATGTTGTAGCCTATAGGTACTGTGCATACAGTGTAGTTTACATTGAAATCGGATATGTGATAACCACACACGCACACACACACACGCGCACACACACACATGCACACACTGTTTGTCCATATTGCTCATCCGTAGAAAGCCTGATTGATGAGGTAAATGTAATGTTGACGTTTATTTGATGGAGCGCCGGAGGAAGTCATTAATGCTTTCATTCCCTCAGACAGAGATGGAGTTTATCGAATCGGATCCCCATCACATGAACCAGCACTACTTAAAGAGTCCTTCATTTGCGTGTGTGTGTGTGTCAGGGGCTGCATCTCAAATTGCATACAACTGAATGCTGTTTAGTACAGCAGAATTTGTTACTTCATATACTCTGGTACTATTTATAATGATAGTATCCAGTTTAGGACTTAGCCTAGATAGAGAATCACTTTTCTACTGTACTGTGCATCACACCGTCCTTCGGTAGCATCCGATTATCTAATCATGTACAGTGATTAAAAACAAAGGGATTTTACATCTGGTTTCCTGCTTTGTCATTTTAAACCAAATGCAGATTAAAAGATAAGTAAAAGCTTGAAGCATATTGTTTAAAAAATTATGTGGAATGGATGCCACACCCACGATCTCCACAAGCTCCTCCTACTTTTATTATGGGATCGGAAACGTACAGATGTACTGGATCAGGGTACCCGTAATTCTGGATTTGGAATAGAAACGATGCTGCATTACTGCGCCGTGTTTGCGTGTGCAGTGAACAGAATTATAAGATTGACTACACCGACAAGGACTCCTGCCAAAGTAAAGCACCTTAGAGGACTAACTTTAGTGTGTGTTTTTGCAGGTCGCAGAGGGGCAGGAGATCTGTGTGATTGAAGCGATGAAGATGCAGAACAGCATGACCGCTGCCAAAACCGCCAAGGTGAGCACACACACACACCCCCTTCCCTCTTCCTCCCCCAACACACACACACACACACACACACACACACACACACACACACACACACACTTATTCATACCCTCCAGCACACAGATCATGATACATGATCCAGCTCAGTACCAGTCTGCTCAGTTAATCAGCGTGACATATAGAACGTCCTCTTCCACCGAGCCACACTGCACTACCTAGCAGAGATGAGAAACAACACAAGAGACAGAAAGACAAAGGAACACTCCATCTGCTCTACTCCATCTGCTGATGTGTGAAGTTATTTCTCTCTAATTGTGTGATTCATATCTCAGTATGTAATGAGTGATCTGATGCATTAAATACATGTTTAAAAGTCCAGAGATTCAGTGAAATGTGAGCTTCCTGCATTGGAACTGACACACAGAGGCCACGCCTTCTACATTGAGACTGACACACAGGCTATGCCTCTTTCACTGAGACGGACAGAGGCCACGCCTCCTTCGCTCAGACTGACGCACAGAGGCCACGCCTCCTTCGCTGGGTCTGACGCACAGAGGCCACGCCTCCTTCGCTGGGTCTGACGCACAGAGGCCACGCCTCCTTCGCTGGGTCTGACGCACAGAGGCCACGCCTCCTTCGCTGGGACTGATGCACAGAGGCCACCGCCTCTTTCACTGAGACTGATGCACAGAGGCCACACCTCCTTCACTGGGACTGACAGAGGCCACGCCTCCTTCACTGGGACTGACAGAGGCCACGCCTCCTTCACTGGGACTGACAGAGGCCACGCCTCCTTCACTGGGACTGATTGAGATTGTAGGCATTTTTGTCCATTTTCTGAGCAATATGCTTGTAGACAGCTCAGTCTCCCAGTTTACTTGCACAGAATCCTTGGCTTAAATGGAGTTGAAGGAATCTTGTCCTCTTAATCCTTTAGCCTAGTGCCGGAGAGCTGTAACGTTCAGTGTGATTTCCAAACAGTATTGTGATGATTATGGGTTTTCTGGCTAGAGCAATGACACTACAAATGTCATGTGGTCATATGCCTCATACACCACAATGAGTCTCCGAGACGCGTTAGACCCCATTCACACCTGTACCTAATCTCCCAGGACGCATGGTAATGCCATGTAGCAGTAAAAATAAAAACTACATTTATAAATTGAATTAACTACATTATATCAATGTTACTTACATTTTTGAGGAAGATGTTTAAGGTTGAAGGAGTTCAACTGGCCAAGTTACACAACCGTGTGTGTGTGTGTGTGTTCTCTCCCCTCAGGTTAAGAGTGTACACTGTAAAGCTGGGGAGACGGTTGGTGATGGAGATCTGCTGGTGGAGCTGGAGTAAACACGCACTTGCACTCTGCTGTCCGACCCAATATTCACTCCGTGGACACACAGACTAAAACACGACTAGTCCGGAGCGATCATCCTCAAACCTTTTAGTCTTTGTCTCGTCTTTGTTTTTCTCTGGTGGTGTGATTTATATTGTAGCATCTATGTGGGATTTCCTGGTCAGATATCAAGAAAGAAAATTCAAAAGAAAGACCACTCCTGTGCCTTTAAGCAAACAGATTCACTGAGGGTAATTCATGTCACGACGACATCACAGACATTTCATTACTGTGTCATGCAAGAGCTTGAATACAAGTATTTACTTCTTTATAAGGTGGTGCTACACGCTCCTGCAGGCCTGATTTTGCTGAGTGACTGTGTCAATATAGGCGGAGCTTAAGGGGGGGCGGGGGCTGAGTAATGCTAGGACGGTTCCGGTCATGAAGCGAAATGGCTCCGCCCCTTTTTGACCACGAATGCCTGTCACTCAGCAAAACCAGGACATGCATGAACTCTGTGTGCGTTATCTATACTCGCATTTAATTTAAGTATAACATCCTTTTGAATTATTTCCTCTTTTGTTATTTTTTTGGGGGATTAAGGTTAGATCTATTTTGGGATGTCCCCAAATACTGAAAGGACCAGAAAAACTCTAAAAACCAACTGACAGTGCGTGTTTTCCTGAAACAGGATGCTTGATCAAACCGCACCAGAGCTCGAGAAGCTTTCTGCAGTTATATCAGATATACACGATGCACCATGGAACCATGTTCTAAATGTAGATGTTTATAAAAAAAAATAAATAAATTAACCTTTGTTATAAGAAAAGCTGGTCTTGTGGGGAAAAGCTTCATTGTTCACAGTTCCGCATGTTCTTGAGTAGGCGACGGACACATTGCCTTGCATGGATATGTTTCCTCCATAGCCAATCAGTGAGAGTGCATGTGAGTGAGGCTCAGCTTGAGCTACAGCAGAAACGATGATGTCACAACTTTTCCCACGGTTCATCAATCATATCCTTCTTCCCTTCCTCCCTACCTCCCAAACCCCAAAGAGAAATGACAAAAACACTTTTTTATATTGCACTCATTCTTCATCTTTTAATGTAGCAGTGTATTTTCTTTTCTGACATTTTAACAAACGTAAACAAAATGAGTCTGTCAAACAGGAGCGCTTGACTCAGGCCACGTTAGTTGGGTAGTTTCAGTGTGGCTGCGGGTCGTCTCCGTGGAAACCGGGCTCTTTTCGAATTGAGAGTCCATTAACAGCATTACTGACCCTTCTCCAAACAGCCAGTTGTGTTTAAATGTAAACTTAAAGGTGTAGTTGGGCAGAAAAAACTTTTTTTTTTTTTTTTTTTTATAATTAATTTATCATTTTTGCCATTTTCCACTTCCCCTAAATCAAGTCAATGAGCCGTGACTGGCACCGTTTGCTTCTTTACTTTTACACAGAAGCTACAAGGCTAATGTAGTTATCAAAGAATTACTCAATCTTACTCAAATACTTTTCCATAAATTCAAACACAAATCAGTATTTTCTCATTTTTAAATCAAATGAAGAGGCTGTATTTCCCAGCGTAAGTTCAAAATGGAACTGTATTATCTGAATAGAGCCAGCATTCTCTTGCAATTATGCAGTCAGACATAGGGAGGCGGGGCCTAGGAGGCAGAATGGTGTGTGTGTGTGTGTGGTGATCCAAGATGGCTGCCCATAACATTACAGTTTTGTTAAGTAAGTCTCACTGTGTCCTAAACCACATCAGTGAATCTGGATGACATCACTGAAAACCTCGATGTGGGGTAGATATTTACAGAAAAGATTTTAGGTTACATAGACTTCCATTACTTGTTGGCTAAATTAACCTTGTGGCGTATGTGCAACGCTAATTGGACACCAGACATGTCCTGGCTGATGGACTACATTTGGGATTAGTGGAAAACTGTACATCTTTTTCCCCCTCACAAAAAATTTCATTTTAGGCTTGTGTGTGTGTGTGTCTGTGTGTGTTGCATTTTAGAGCTGCTTTGCATTGTTGGATCTTGTGCTTGAAAATACTCACCACTTATGTGGCCATGTTCTAATATCAGCCCTAATGAGCCACTCGCTTTAAAAACTCAAAACAGAACTCTTTGCTCTGAACTTGACCTTTAGCTTTGTTGTTTGACTCCAAAACACACCGCCTCGCACAGCCTTGAAGGTGTGCTCGACAGCTCCTAAAATCCTCCCACAATACTCTGTCTTACTTGCAAGAATTTATTACTTCCATAAATACCAAAGTGTACCAGAAGGACCTTGAGCTCATTTGCTAGCAAACCTCTCTGCCACTGGGTCCAACCGTCATTCTTCCCTTCCCCGAGTTGTCGTAAATCTCCAGTTCGTCTTCGCTCGCAGTCTCAGACGGTGGTGACTCTCATGACCAGCTCGCGGTTGTCGTTTCTGGGTTGCGTTGTAGCATTTCTGGGCTCCTGGTTTCGGAGATTGAGGCTGAGCAGCTGCAGCAGGCTGTACGCACGGTGGCGCTCCACCTCCGAGGAGTCCTCAGGCGCCATGGCAACCGCTGGCACAGTTGTGCCAGGGGTGATGGTCACCGTGGCAGCTGTCGTGAGGGCAGAGCTAGAAGGTGAAGGGGAAGTGGGCAGGGCCACCCCTCCCCGACTGCTCAGGGGGAGTGTTAGGGAGCGTAGGGTGCTGCTGCCCTTCTGAGGGTCCTCCGAGTCCTTCAGCTTGTCATAATTGAGCACCTTCCACTGCTGATTCACAGCCTGCCAGCGGTGGAAGATACGAAACACAGATGGCCCCTCGTGCACGATCAGAGCTGAGAGAGGGAAAACGAGTATTAGTAAGTAAACACTGATTTCTCTTTCTGTTACTGTGCGTGATTTGCTTTGTATCACTTGTACCTGGGTTCAGCAGCAATATATTGCACCAAGTATTTCAAAAATACTGGAACAGAGCCAATAAATGTAGTTTCTAAACATGAATATTCTTAGCTTCTGTAGCAGATCCTCTGTTGCATCTTATCCAATCACACACATTTATGCAAATTATTCAGCTGAAGGCAGCTCAATGGTCCAGAGACAAGCTACAGGGCTAAAGACATTCAATTAGAAAGGGGAGTTTTCACAGGCTTTCATAGATTTTTCATTTTATTTGCCCTTTCTGGTCTGATTCGCAAACTCGCAACGTGAATCCTTAAACTAAGGTCGACAAAATAAATAAACAAACATTTTGGCAAACTGACAGAGTATGGCTTTATTCTCCCCCACAGCAAAATTCAGAAAAGATATCTGTTCAGAGTCTTTAGCGCTAGTCAAAAGTGGTAATGTGAAGCGCCACTATGAAACCAAAAATTCTTATTTATAGCCGTAAAACTAATCATTAAACGGTAACTGACATCACCATTCAGTCATGTTAGTCGCTTATATGGACTGTCAGAGTACCTAAGCTGAAAGTAACACAGTAATATGAATGATTTATACAGTAGCCTGTATATACAGTCCCCTCTGAAAGTATTGGACGTTCCACATTGTTGTATTGGCTATACCCAATTTTCCCTTCTGTTCTCAGTTTCAAAATGGCTTGCTTTTCTCCCATAGACAGCTCTCTGGTCTTCATGTTGGTTTAACCTTTTTTAACCTAAGGCTCAACCCAAGAGTAGACATTCAGAGCTATTCATTTCTTTAAACAATCAATCTAACAGGACACACCTGGGCAGGAAGAAACACCAGTCACATGTTCTAATATTTTTGATCACTTGAAAAATGGTTGGGTTCAAACAATAGCTGCCATGTTCTAAGTTGTTTAACACATCTAGGTGTAAATATGAGGAAATGAAAGCTGAAATTCTGATCTATCGTCTCATATTCATCTTTAGATCTCAATCCCAACTGTCTTTTAATGTAAATAAAAGAATTGGCTTTGCTGTTCCTATACTTTCAGAGTGGCTGTAATTTTTCTACTACAATTTTTGTTTGTCAGACAATGCTGAACAGGCCACGCCCACCATTTGAAATTGGTAGCGCTATCTACAAGCTCACATGAGAGGAATCCACATCAAATACAGATACTCAGCAGAGTCAGCATTACGTACTTTTATTTTAAAATAAAGTTGTGAGAAAGCAGTCAATACGCACATGCTTTATCAGACGATTCTTGTGAGAAGCTGACACTGGTTCATAAAGTAGCATGGACAGACAACGAGAGAGAAAGAGGAACACGCACAGTACACACACATCTCATCTTCCTTCTTCTGAGGCAGTCTGACGGATTCAGTTCAGCAAAATCCAACACAAACACTGCAACGCTTGTGTCTTTCCTTTAACTTCGTTTTGCCTCTTTATAACAACGTGTATCTTCACAACACGGCATGTGCGTTAGTGAGGACCTAAAAAGAATCACACTAACATGCCTTCGCATCAGCGTCACAGCTCACAGAAGAGAAAACTGAAGGTTGACACTGAAATGGTATTAGGGAAATCGTACAGCTTACAGTCCACTGTACAATTTATACACACCACATTTGTTTAAAATGTATACACGTTTGATTTACATGTTACACGCTAGGCTTCATACTAGCTTCGTTGACAGATTTGTAAAGCAAGCTAACTGTACTAGCGATGTAAACTCACCAGAGGCACCAACAATCTCTGCTACTTCCTTCCAAGCTCTAGTTTTCTTTCTAATGTCTCTATATACATTTAATGAAAGGTTGTATATGACAGGATATGATGAAATAATACTTATACAGTAAGTGTAAGTCTATAATCCATATTAGTGGTTTTCAAACTTATAGCCAGAGACCCCTTTAGCTGTAAATTTATTTAAAATCAATTAAAAATGCCCCAGTATTTTAAGCACCAGACTTACTAATAAATGCGTATAATATACAGTATTGTGGCTATTTATTTATTTTCCATTCACTGTTCAAGCCTACAATCATTAGTCATTGTCTAGCCATCACATTTGTTCTCCTTTGAGTTCAGTCAGAAGGATAAATTGGCTAAAATACCATGAAAGCACTAGCAACCTAGACTGTACTATTTCTACTTGTATAAGATAACATCAGGTTAAATGGTCTTTCAAAAAATCTAATCACAAATTTCTCTTCAAATGTAGACTATCAACCAAACCCTGTTTGTTGTCCAAAATATGCTTAGCTCTAGCTTTGTACTTGAGCTATGAGGCTAATGCTGCTAACAAGTAAGGAACACAATTTTTCATTTCCAGTTCAATATCACGCAAACTGCATCTTGAAGTCATCACACATTCACCTCAAACTTTGTTCATGTGGTTTTTGACACACTGTTATCTATAAAAATGGACACAAGAACGTTACAGAGCTAAAAAAAAAAAAAAACAACAACAACAAAAAAACAGTAACGGCGGCCATCTTGAAGCCACAAACACTTTCTTCCTCAGCACATACGCCGGTATGAAAACAAACAGCAGACTCGTGTAGCCTAAGGTTTGAATCTGGAATTGGATTTGGATGATAATATAGTTCCAAGTTTATACTTTATTCTGATATTTTATGAAACTTTTCATGTGCAAATTTTTTATATTAAACCAAATTACCATACAATCATTTGAATGTGTGATGATTTATGCTAAACCAGTGATTATAAGCTTGTTAGCATCATTAGCCTTGTATCTCCAGTACAAAAAAAGACACTAAACATCGCTGGAAATGTGTGTAAATTTCATTTTTGCCTGAGTGGTTCCTTTAAACTGGGTAAGAAATAATAGCTATCAGGAAGTGCTAAATAAAAGAAAGCTCCTTATCTATCAATTAATCTCTCTCTCTCTCTCTCTCTCACACACACCATTCTTCTAAATAAACACCACAGAAAGGACTCCTTACTGCAGTCTTTCTTATTACACGTGGAGAATTTGAGCCGCGTATTGATTTAACAAACACTTTATCCACTAGAGCTGGGAAAATGGAAAATGAGGCTGACTCGGATGAAGGAAGCTCTCGAGGTGATGTTTGAATTTTGATCGGCGAGTCATTTCCAGAGTCTGGCAGCTTCACAACATTCTTTTCTGTCTATCACTTTCATCTCTTCTCCCCGCAATAACCATAAATTATTCTCGCTTGTGGGAAACCGAATTAAAATGATACGTCTGGGGCATAATCAGGCTCAAAATATTAAATGGGTTCCATATTTAGAGGTGTGCTGTCTCAGCAGGTACTGTTAAAGGGAGCTTGATTTTTTTTCTTTGTGTTTCTAAATAAAGAGACAGTTCTCCTGAGCATCTTCTGTATGGCTTCAATGGTTATTATCATAAAGCTTTTTCGACACTTTGGCAGTGTTATATTGGATGAAACATGATGTTACTCAAGTTAAGTGGGTGTTGGGGGTTTCAGTACTCCACAAATTGAACCCCAATTGTCTGGCAGTTTTTGGCAATGCAGGCCATGTGGCTGAGATTCTGGGATGAGGTCCGTGTCTTCCTAGCATTTTGATTTCATTTTACTGCTACTGTATAATTTGATTAATGCTAAATGTAAATGCTAGTTGATGTATTTGGTTACACCAACTGGTGCTGCATAGGTTGTTCCATCCATCCATTCATCCCTTTTCTATGCCGCTTATCCTACAGGGTCACGGGGAACCTGGAGACTATCCCAGAGAGCATCGGGCACAAGGCGGGGTACACCCTGGACGGGGTGCCAATCCATCTCAGGGCACAATCACATACACATTCACACAACCATTCATAAACTACAGACACTTTGGACATGCCAACCAGCCTACCATGCATGTCTTTGGACTGGGGGAGGAAACCAGAGAACATGCAAACTCCACACACACAGGGCAGCGGTGGGAATCAAACCCCCAACTCTGGAAGTATGAGGCGTACGTGCTACAGCATAGGCTGTGTTTTCTCTTTTTCTACAGTGATGACAGGCTAACGTTCAAAAGCACTTTTAACACTCCCTTGATGACTTTGCATTTGGGATTCCTTGGAGGCATTGCCATTTTAAGGCCTGTTCTAATGCTATTTATTCATTCACCTTCAGTGACCTCTTTGTGCTGGTATGGGTTGCCATGGATCCAGAGTCTATCTAGAGAACACTGGGTGTGAGGCGTCCCTGAGCCAGACGCCGGTCTGTTAAAGAGCACAATGTACACACATTCACATCAAGGGGCAATTAAACATAACCAATCCACCTGGCATGTTTTTGGGAGGTGGGAGGAAACTGGAGGAAACCAGAAAAAACCCACGTGGACACGGTGAGAACGTGCACAACTCTACTAACCTGAGTTCAGGATCGAGCCCGGGATGCTGGAGCTGTGAAGCAGCAGTGCTACTTGCTGCAACACCATGCCTCTCTGTAAGTTCTCCAATTAATGTTAAATCTAAATGGCAGTTAGTGTATTTAATGATATTCCAACTGCTTTCACAGAAGATGTGTTTCCCTACTTTTCAATGCAATACTGACTCACCAGGAGCCTAATCATCAGCCAGTAAGATGACTCAGGCTGAGTTCCAATACAGTTTTAACCCTCCCTTGTTGACTTCCTCGCTGTGTTTCCCTGGAGGGAATTCCCATCACCATATAAGGCCTGTTCTAATACTAGTAACAGTTCACGAACAGAACATTTCATTTGCATTCTAAAATCATGTCCTCCTACCTCCTCTTTAACTCCCTATGTACGTACACTATATGGCCAAAAGTATGTGGACATAGAGCATCACACTCGATATACACTACTGTAATAGATGGCGCTCCCTGTCTGTATGGAGGAATAACAGATAACTCACTAAAAATACGCAGTTAATTATTGATGTAAAATTCAGCCTGCATTAATTGGATTTTACGCTCAGATATTTCTCTTTCTCTCTCTCTCTCTCTCTCTCTCTCTCTCTCATTCATCCACTCTGTATAGCCACTTTCAGAGATGTCATGATCCGTCATAGAATGGAGAACAGGACTGAGTCATTAATCACTCCCTCTAAAATACATGTACACACGGAGATTATTCACAGCAAAAAAGATCCCTCGCAGCCTGTACGCATAAAAATATACTATTATTCTCTTTAATCTGCCAAAAAGAGTGTGTAACAGCCTCCACTCTCAGTCCAATAGCTTTGTCTGGTCTATTCAGGCGTGTCTGTCATCCTAATAGAGTGGAGAGTCTTTCCCTTCCATCAGTGCGTGGGTATTATAGCCTCGGCCTCTCAAGCCCTCGCCGTATTTCTCATCTGTTTTTATGGACCATCTGTGACATGAAGCTACAGAACAGTGAGTCTGTCAAAGCCTCGTATTTCACACGACTGTCAGAGAAGAGCAGGACGCTGGAGAAGTCATCAAACGCATGCCAGTTCCTTTATAGTGGCCTGAGGATTATGGGGCAGCTTTTTATTGAAGCGATTATGTTCGAGGAAATCTTCTCCATGCTCAGGTTGAGCCATTTGTCGGTCTTTTTTAAGTCTCTCTTAGTGTTTTCCTTTGGCTTATCCTCGCTTCCTGTTTATCTCTCGCTGTATAAACATGCAAGTAGCCCTTGTCACAGAACTCACAGCGAAGCAGATTCGCAATTATCATCTGACACTTAATTAATAAACAATTCTATCATTTAATTAGGAGCAAGATTCCCCTGAAAGAGTGACTCAGAGAGGAAGAGAATGATAGCAAGACTGCATTTTACACCTAGGTTTTGGACTGCTTTGTGTTTTCATGCCCACGTACTGGATTATGATTGGACAAACATGCAGCCACAGTTAGACCCTCTGTGTTTGAAGATATGGTTAAAGGTTACAATCCTGGGGATTGAGAGCAAATGAAAAGTAATATGTTTTTTATTTATTTAAATAATCCTGGGGGGGCGGGCATGGTGGCTTAGTGGTTAGCACACTTGCCCTGCACCTCCAGGGTTGGGGTTCGATTCCCGCTTCCACCCTATGTGCATGGAGCTTTCCTCCCCCAGTCCAAAGACATGCGTTGTAGGCTGATTGGCATCTCTAAATTGTAGTGTGTGAGTATGTGTGATTGTCCCCTGTGATGGGTTGGCACCCCGTTCAGGGTGTCCCCCACCTTGCGAGTCCCTGGGGATAGGCTCCTGGCTCCTCGTGAGCCTGTGTAGGTTAAGCGATATGGAAAATGAATGAATGGATGTAAATATTCCTTAGGGGTGGGCACATATATTTTTGACAGAGAAAGATTTGTTTCGTTAGAACAAAGACAAATAGTTTATCCTTTTGTATGAGTGAAAATTGTTTTTGTTAAATGAAGAGGGCCAATACTTCTGGAGTTTTGCTCTACTGCTCTGAGTTATGTTAGAGTTCAATTAGCTTTAGCACTCCTTTAAACTTTAATATGCAGGCTGAGAAGATCTGACTGAGCAGTTGTTAAATTCGAGCTCTGCTCCGTCTAGACGAGTCTGTCTGCACATTTAAATTCCGAGATGAGTGAATCTGGCAGCTTTTATGTATAAATATCTCAATTATCCATAGCCAAGAATGAAGCCACTCGATAACGCCCACGGCCTTGTCTTCTTCTCCTTCTTGTTTCCAGTAGATTTTTATGCTGTCATATCTTAAATGAGCTTTGTGTGTGTGCATGTGTTGTTACCATCCCAGTGGTGCTCGAGGGGACAGTTGGAACAACATGCCTTAATTAAAGTGTTTTGAACTGAGAAATAAGCTGAGACATGACTTTATGCTCACACCAAAGATAGTCCTACTTTTTTAGTTCGGGGTAAATATTATAGAAAGTTACTACCCACTTGCAGTTTGGATGTAGGCTACGGGTGAATATCTTGTTGACAGCGAGTCGAACCCTCCTGGCAGATGAAAATATGCGAACTTGGAAGCATGCCTAGGTAGTGACATTAATTAAAGATTTCCTAGACTAAGCTCCAACGCATAAATAAAACACCACCGTACCTACAGAAGGTTTGGGGACTATTCCTCGTATGCAGTTTTACCAAACATTGGCCTCATCTCACCACAACAGGCAATTCTTACTGTAGTTCCCATCATGTTTAGGTGCTGGATTTCATAACTAGTGTCTGAGGAAGGACTTCCCAACAGCTTTGTGTTATGGATACGTTGATTATGAAGCTTAACAACCTCAAGACTCAGTTCTAAAACTGATCTCTCACACCTTATCCACTTCTTGAGAAACCCTGTTCCATACTATTTTAATATATCCCTTTTTATTGCTCATCTATTTTATATCCATTTCCTGATTTGTACAGGTCAGTAACCATGTCTATTTTGTGTTGAGAGGTGTTTAGTTTCCACACAGTGATGGATAACAGGTATGGAACTTCACACACACACACACACACACACACACACACAGACAGTACGCTGGCTCCTCGACTCACCAATGCACACCAGGTCCATGAAGCCGTACATGGCGTAGCAGATCTGGAAGAGCAGGTCCTGGCGCTGCCACTTCGCTGAGGGACTGAGCGAAGACCACACGAGCCATGAGATGCTGGCGATAAGGAAGAGCGACCCGAGCACCGCCGCTGCAATCTGCACCTTCTCGATCACCGTCAGAGAGATCGCCTGCCACTGCACGGACAGAAAGACGAGCCAAGCAGACTACTACAAACAGCTACAAACAAGACGGTAACATAAGGTATGTTGTGCAAATATATCAAACTAAACAAGCTTAAACAATCTCAGCTCATCTTTTAGTAATATTTTATTTATAAAGTGGTTGAGACACAATCGTGTCTTTTGCTTAATTTCGTCAAAGAGTGTCTAAACCGTTTCAAATTCCGTATATAGTACAATCAGTTGCTCGAGTTTTCCTCTGAGCACATGCACTTACACACTTTATATCTTATCACAAACACTTTATTTATTTTTTTTACAAAGAGCTCGATCGTTCTTTGCCTATGAGGTGGATATGAGCTGACTGTGTCGATGGTGTGCAGAAGATCACCTGTAGCGGGTTCTTGGTGCTGATGGCGATGACTTGGTACTTGTAGTAGCACAGCTCACAGCTCCACGAGCCTCTCTCACTGATCCACTTTATCAGGCACGGTTCATGAGTGCACCGCACTGAGCCACTACAGCGGCAAGGACTCAACAGCTCACCCTGCACAACACACGCAGCACACTCGTTAGCACTCTTGCGTGGTCTGGTAGTATTTGAACTCATGACTCATTACTGGGACTCATTTGTCTGTGGCTTGAAATTTGACCTAGCATGTTTTTGAGAGGTGGGAGGAAACCCAGGTGAACCCAGTAACCTGAGCTGAGAATCGAACCAGGGACCCTGAAGCTGTGAGGCGGCAATGCTGCACCACTGTGGTCAACAATGATTCCTATTTTGTACTTCATATGGTGACTCACAAACACCAAGGTTAACCTCGTTAGAAAGCAGTGTTCAGAGCAACTTCTTCCACTGTGTGGTCAATAGTTGCTGTTGGGGTTACATTAATGCGCCTGCTCTGAGAATTTCCTGAAAAGCTTCATCCATTGTACGTAAAGCATTTGCACAATTTCCATTATTCGACAGCCGTATTCAAATGAGCTTCAGGACAACACTGCACAGCTTGAAAGTGCCTTCAGTAAACTGTGTGTGGGTGGCAGACACACAAAAAAAAAAAACACTCATGAGAAAGGCCGCCGTGTTTGCATGAAGCTCTTTTAGCCAATTTGCTGAATGACTGTACATCCTTCTGTCACTGCCTTTATTATAAGAATACAAACACTCCTTATGGAGAATCTTTGTCTCCGAGCGCATTCTTTATTGAACAGTAACCAGAGAAAGTGACCGTGCTGAACTCGTTTGGCCCAATACCTTTTTTTCGTACAGACTGTGATGTGTATAATATATGACACAACCTTGCAAGTCAAAGAAAGTGAACTTGAAATAAATATGCTAGCGTATAAATGTACAGTGGTTCAGCTAGAGAACTCATTGTAGCCAGTTAGTGACTACTGAGAATTACTACACTACACTATTTTGTAGCTACACTGACCATCTGTTGGCACAAAGATGGAAGCAGACAATTGTATAAGATGACTGTAGCGTTACAATTTCCCTTCACTCAAGCTAAGAGGCCCAAACCTGTTCCCAGTACCCCTGTACACAAAGCGAGCTCCATGGTTTGCCGAGTTTGTAGTGGAAGAACTCGAGTGTCCTGCACAGAGCCCTGACCTCAACCCCACTGAACACCTTTGGGATGAACTGGAACGCCGACTGCACCCCAGACCTCCTCGCCTGACATCAGTGCCTGACCTCACTAACGCTCCTGTGGCTGAATGAGCACTAATCCCCACAGCCACGCTCCAAAATCTAGTGGAAAGCCTTCCCAGAAGACTGGAGGATATTATAAGAGTAAAGGGGGACTAACTCCATATTAATGCCCATGGTTTTAGAATGGTATGTTCATTAAGCACATATCAGTGTGATGGTCAAGCATCCCCATACTTTTGGCCATAAAGTGTAGCTAGAGTTAGCAGTTTAGTAGCATCTGTTATCCTTTGCGATACGTAGAGCCTTGTGGAAAGCCTTTACATGCAGCCTGGTGCATGCAGTGTGTTGTGAGATTACAGTAGAGCAATCTATTTCCTTTGCTTATATTTTAGCTAGCTAGCTAACAGTAGGTCACTAGGTTTATAATCTTACAGAATGAGCACAGTTACACTGTGGCAATGTATTGGCAATGCACGAGCACCGCTGCTTCATCAGGCAGTCACAATAAGAACTAACCAGTTGACTGTAGCTAAAAGTCTGTCGTCTGGGACTCAGTTACTGCGACAGTCACTTCTCCGTGTTCAGTAAAGATATTTTATTCTCATGACACTTCTTCGTTACTGAACAGTCATGAATACTTGGCCTGAGTTCCAAATCACATACTAAAGAGTATGTAAGTACACCAATGATGTCATTACTATTTAGTTATACTACTTATATGCATCATGGTTTGGGACAGAGATTTAAATTCGACGTGAATGTGTATTGACAATCGTGAAATTAGTCTGCATGGTGGCCGACAATGCAGGACAACTGACATTCAGAAATGTTCTTCGAATCCCGACGATGCCACAGTCATCCGTGTCTAAGAGAGCAAAATCGGCTGTACGTATTCTCTTACAGCATCAATCACAGTGACGGTGGGCGTTCAGGGATATCTGTGAGCTCATGTATGTGGAAGAGAGTGGATATCTGCTTTCCTCTGAGTGTGTTGCACTGTAGTTTGCAGGGAAAAAAAGATGTGTTGGCTGGCTTCACGTGTCTCGTAGGCTGGTCGCTGTCATATAACGGGGCGACTTGGCTGGTGGCTGGGAATTGGCCAAGACCAAAATGTAAAAAAGAAAGACAGAAAAGTAGCTTCCATGCAGTAGCATTTCCTACCAGTAAAGTGAAATCCAAAAATCTTACGCCCTGTAGTTTTAAAGGAGCCGAGTTTATCAGCCTGAAGCATGTGGTGGATCCTATAAAAGGAACTTCTACCATTCTACCATTATTTCAGGGCATGTGGTTTTGGACAACACCAGATGCCAGATTCTCCAGCAAGTCTTAGCTGTAGAAACATTCGAAAATTTGACCTGTTCTTCTCAGCTACATTATGGTCTCAAGCCCCTTTTTTTTACACATACATATGTTTTGGTAACTATTCAGGAAGGAGTTAAATGTGAGCGCATACCAAAGCCAAATCATATTAAACGAACTTACAAAATTATCAGGGATGGCTCGTGTATTAACAATAGACGTCAAGACATTATTTGGAAAAGCCTGTAGTCAGTGAAGAAGAAGTGGAGATGTCTGAAAGCTGGAGTGATCCAGAGATGTAGAAGCTGATGGCCATTTGTGCCAAGGACCGAATTCTTCAAATGACCGTCAGATTAGCCACATGACGAAGTAATTAATGAGGAAAGAAAAGATGCCGGCGATAAACAAGTGATTGAAATGTAAATGTTAAATTTGTTATATATCTTGCATAATGACACTGAAAATGTGAATGTACAGTACCGTGCCAAAGTTTTAGCACCCTACTTTTTAGTACAAACTTTGTTATAGATTTTTATCTTATGAGTTCTACATTACCGAGTCAGTACAAAATATTTTAGATTTCTAAACATTTGTTTTCCAACACAAAATTAAATGTTACAGAAAAATTTTGTACGTCAAAAAAGAAAGCAGTCTATTACGTAAGAGACCACTTTTCAGATAATAATAAAAAAAAATAAGAGCAAGTGCAACAGTCAAAATCTCCAGAAGAACTGTGGCTGGTTCTGCAAGATGCTCAGTAAAACAAACTAATTGTACCTGAGACTACAATTTTTTTTTTTTTTTTTAAGCAAATGGTCGTCAGAACAAATATTGTCTTTGTTTCATTTATTACTGTTTACTGTTCTTTATAGTATTTTTTAAATGTACAAACATTTAATTTCATTATTTTTGAAGGCATATTTGCTCTACAGCATTTCTTTACATGTGCATAAGACTTTTGCACAGTACTGTACATATCCAGGAAAGCACTGCAAGTTGACAAAGCCTGAACAAGGTACAGTAGGTCAGGTCTTGAGATTTAATTGTGGAAAAAACTGCTGATACACCAGTTGGTGCAATGCTCGGAAACACTACAGACTCAGGACCATAAGGCCTGCTGGTGCAACCAGTCCATGTTCATAGGAACTGAGATGGGACACCAAGGGGGAGAACTTGTATTGTAGGAAAAGATCAAGAACGAACTTACAATAATTTAATAATATTTGTGTCATTTTGTTTCTTTTTGTACAATACTAATTGCTAAGGATTTACCAACAAATCCTGCACATGCCAACTGCAAAAAGTTATTCCAATACCTGTTCCTGTTGTTACCATTTAACACAATAGTTCCCAAAGCCTTTTGCGCAAATGTCGCTGTGACCATCCTATATCCTATATTCCAGATTTATCATTTAGGATTTGTAAATCCATATTCGATAACTATTTCTGCATATTTTTGTGTTTGCTTTCTTGACTGCTGTTTGACAGAGTCTGAGGGACTCGGTGTTGTCGAGGAACGGGATAGCAAAAAAGCCTAAACTACCTAAAATAGCACTGTTAATTGAAATGTGGCTTGTTTGCATATGACCCCAAATAACATTTCAAAATAGTAGCACACAAAATCTGCCTTCATAGTTAGATAATCATGGTATTAATTTGTAAAATAAATTAATAAAGCAAAAGAGGAGGCTCGGAGCTTCTTATGACCTCATTTGTAATCAAGCGATCCCACATGGGGTCATTACCTGCAGTTTCAGATCCACAGATTTAACATAACTATTAGTTTCCTTCACTGTTACCCACTAGCATTGGTGTTTGAACTGTTCCTTTCATTTAAGTCCAACTTGGTTATTATACAAAATTATTAACAAAGGAGACCAACTGCTACTGCATTTTTTTTCTCCTGCTCTTATCACTTCAAATGTAAACTGCAGTAAAGTCTAGACGTACTCAAGGTCCAGACTGTTCAAGGCTATTTTGCTCAGAGCAGTTTGTCTGTTGCTTTCCATTGAAGCAGTATACTTCTTTTTCGTCATTAAGTGAATGTAAATGCACTAATGCAGATGGGATCTCACCCAAAGTTTCATCTGAACATTGGGATTTTTATACCTTATGTCTTCATTCTAAAATTGAAATGGGAACCCTCCTTTAACCAGTGGTTTACAGTTTTAAGGGAACCCCTGGACTGCAGATTTTTGTTTCTTTGCTATAAGATGCCTGGCTCACTCATGAATAGCTGATGAGTTGGGGAAGAAGCTCAACTATATAGAACTACAAAAAAAAAAGCCATTAATTGTCATATAACCCACCCTACTTTCAATTCCAGAGCCAGAAATGGACAGTCTTGCATGGGTCTTTTTGTTGTCCTTGTTTATTTGGTTGGGAGGGCATTAGGTTTCTCATATTAGGAAATGAGCTACAGGTTTGTCAGGCTACATGTACTAGCTAGCAGGTGCATGGCACGGAGTTGTTGGTGCATGGTTACAGAGCACCAAATAGCTGATGAGCATATTTTGTCCTTCTTCAGTTGCTTGAGAGAAGAAGGCTTTGGAGAGATGTTGAAGAAGCACCATGGAATTTGCCAGTCTGCCTTTATGTGGCAGCTGTGGCTGAGGTGGTAGAGTGGGTCTTCCACTAATCATAGGATTGACGGTTCGATTCCCGGCCCACGTGACTCCACGTACCGAAGTGTACTTGGGCAAGACACTGAACCCCAAGTTGCTCCTGATGTCAAGTTAACGCCTTGCATAGCAGACACAATGTAAAGCGCTTTGGATAAAAGCGCTATATAAGTGCAGACCATTTGCAGACCATTTATACTATGAACCACAGTTAAAGCTGGACTTACGTTGCATGATTTTGGCACAATTTCATGCGACATTCTTGACATGCACACGTTTAGAAACTAGTTTGTTACTGAGAGATCACAAAAACACCCAATGATACTGTGGTGCAGCCTCACAGTTCTAGGATCTGCTGTGCGGACTTTTGCCTGTTTTTCCCATGTCTGTCTGGGTTTCCTCTGGGATCACTGTTTTCTAGCACCTCCAAAAACATGCTGGTAGCTGGACTGGCTATGTTTATTGCCCCTAGGTGTGAATGAATGTGTGCATGGTTCCCTGCAGTGGACTGGAGTCCCATCCAGAGTGTATTCCTGCCTCTCGCCCGGTGTTCCTGGAATAGACTCTGGATCCATTGCAACCCTGGCCAAGATAAAGTGGTTACTGAAGATGAATGAATAAAAGAAAAACACTTAATGGAAGCAGGACTAATTGAACATTGTATAATATTGTCCTCTGTGTCCATATTCTTTGCCGTCTCCTTTTCTTTTGAAGCTGGAGCACGAGTCTTGTGTTATCGGATTACATCAGACGCGAGATGACATGATTTCTCTTGTAGTACAATGTAAGCCTACTGAATCTTTTTTTTTTTTTAACGGTTTGACAGAACATAAAATGATGAAACCATAATATATTTAAAACTTCTGTATTATAAATACTCTACACAAAAAAAGGCTTCCTCAAAGATCTTTGAAAGGTTACTGGGTCTAGCTTTCTAAAACAGTTTTAAACATCGGTTGTTGGATTCTACATGGAACTTTTAAAGGTTTCCCAAAAAGAGATGGTCCAAAGAACCATACAGGGTGCTAGATGGAACCCTTTCTTCCAAGAACCTAAATTTATTTCAATTTATTTAACATGTATAAGAAAAAAGACTCAAAGGTAGGAAGGAAGAATGGAAGGAAGGATAATAATACACTTGCAGGGGCATGTCCTGCAAATTTGCCCTTGTGACCCCACCCATGTGATGATACCAGAGGTCAACTAGCTATTCTAAACATCACATACTGGGGCTCAACAATCGATAATCTGTTAAAGCTTCAGGTCTTGCCTTGTGCCTCAAACAGACAATGAGCTTAAATGGTGGGTCATAAGGTTACCTCGCTATTACATTACATTACATTATAGCATTTGGCAGATGCCCCATATCCAGAGCGACTTACTATTATCTCATTTATACAGCTGAGCAGTTGAGGTCAAGGGTTTTGCTCAAGGGCCCAACAGTGGCAGCTTGGCAGTGCTGGGATTTTGAACTCACGACCTTCTGATCAGACGTCCAATGTCTTAAGCGCTGAGCTACCACTTCCCTATTGATCCTTGCTTCTATCCCTGCTGTATTTAAAGGGACAGGACAACTCCATGACCTTTCAGAGAATAATGTTCATATGTTCTGTTAATGTTTGTGGTTGTGGCACTGAGCACTGCAACATATACTTCATTAAATGATGAAGCTGGTTGGTGATGGTTTGGTTGTGTTGTTTTGGTGAATTAAAACTTAAAAGGACAGATTGTCCAGATATCCTAGTAAGCACAAAGACATTTATAAGGCAGAGAAAAATCAAGTAAAAGAGTGCTAGAGTACTTCATGTTCATCTCTCTTTGAGAGGATTTGAGCATTCAGGAGACTCCAGGTTGACAGTCTGGCAGTGCTTATAGAAAATTCTGAGGATGCATTTGTATGTGTGAAGGACAGCATTTCCTATAGCAACACGCTTCACTTAAGAGGATTATGGTATAAGGGGCATAAACTGAGAACTGGTCCCTTGTACTGTGTAGATTACTTCTGATTGGGCGGAATTTGACTTCTCTGTTCAGTGCTGCTTTATAATGTGAGAAATACCTGCCTCAGCTGATTTTCTACACTTAAATATACTATATGGCCAAAAGTTTGTGGACACCTGACCATAAAACGTATGGGAATGGTAGTCAGGTGTCCACAAAGTTTTGTCCATACAGTGAATAGTTATTGTAAATTCGTTGGGATGTGCTTTGTCAATCCATCCATCCATCCATTTTCTATACTGCTTATCCTACAGGGTCATGGGGGAATCTGGAGACTATCCCAGGGAGCATGGGGCACAAGGCGGGGTACACTCATACACTAAGGACACTTTGGTAATGCCAGTCAGCCTACCATGCATGTCTTTGGACTGGCGGAGGAAACCGGAGTACTCTGAGGAAACCCCAGCAGCACGGCGAGAACGTGCAAGCTCTGCGCACACACATGGCCGCGTCATGAATCCAACCTCCAACCCTACAACATCATGCAGTGCAATTATATGATGATGTTGCGTTGAGCTATGACAGAGGCTCGGCTTGACTAGATAGTGATGCAGGAGATTAGGAGCGTGATGACTTTGAACTTTAGCATGAAAGTTCAGTCTTTGAATCCTGATCTGTTTGAACAGAGTGTAGGATGGAAGCCGCTAAAGCGCCGCTGCATCACTCTCTCTAAGTATAGATGAAGCAAGGGCTAAATCGTACTGGTACCACTATTAGCAGGTAGCCAAACGGCATTGTGGGTAATGCAGGAAACCTTTAACTAAAGTGAAAATAGACCAAACTTCTGATGAACAAAGTTCTATATAATCAATATACTGTAAAACACGCTATTATGTGCTAGATTACTGTGTAAGTCGTTCAGGGAGGAATTTTACTTGAAATATTTAGAGTTGTACAGGTATATTATCTGGATTATCTGAAAAGCTTTACATCTGATTCACTTGTCAGTAATTATTCATCTGATTTGCTCTGAAACATTAATGATGAGTATCGTAATCATGGTGTGTGCAGTATAAAGGCCCGTTCGTTGGAGCACTTGATGCAGCATATTTGAGCAGGAAATGAGGCCACTTTATCTAATTGAGTCAAGTGAGCCAATCAGCCAATCTGCTCGACTCACCTGCAGGCCAGCTGGCTGTTTTCCGCACACTAACCTGATGATTTTATTTCTCTAGATTTATATCCTGCAGCTAAGTCCTATCCGAGTTGATCATTTATATATACAGTGCATCCGGAAAGTATTCACAGCGCATCACTTTCTCCACATTTTGTTATTTTACAGCCTTATTCCAAAATGGATTAAATTCATTATTTTCCTCAAAATTCTACAAACAATACCCCATAATGACAACGTGAAAGAAGCTTGTTTGAAATCTTTGCAAATTTATTAAAAATAAAAAACAAAAAAGCACATGTACATAAGTATTCACAGCCTTTGCCATGACACTCAAAATTGAGATCAGGTGCATCCTGTTTCCACTGATCATCCTTGAGATGTTTCTACAGCTTGATTGGAGTCCACCTGTGGTAAATTCAGTTGATTGGATATGATTTGGAAAGGCACACACCTGTCTATATAAGGTCCCACAGTTAACCAGTTAACTCTTTGCCATTCAGGCCAAAGAGTTCAATCTTTGTCTTGGTCTTGGTCTGAGAGGTGCCTTTTGGCAGACTCCAGGTGGGCTGTCATGTGCCTTTTACTGAGGAATGGCTTCCGTCTGGCCACTCTACCATACAGGACTGATTGGTGGAGTGCTACAGAGATGGTTGTTCTTCTGGAAGGTTCTCCTCTCTCCACAGAGACACGCTGGAGCTCTGTCAGAGTGACCATCGGGTTTTTGGTCACCTCCCCGACTAAGGCCCTTCTCCCCCGAACGCTCAGTTTGGCCGGACGGCCAGCTCTAGGAAGAGTCCTGCTGGTTCCAAACTTCTTCCATTTACGGATGATGGAGGCCACTGTGCTCAGTGGGACCTTCAATGCTGCAGAAATGTTTCTGTACCCTTCCCCAGATCTGTGCCTCGATACAATCCTGTCTCGGAGGTCGACAGACAGTTCCTTGGACTTCATGGCTGGGTTTGTGCTCTGACATGCATTGTTAACTGTGGGACCTTAAAAGGCAGGTGTGTGCCTTTCCGAATCATGTCCAATCAACTGAATTTACCACAGCTGGACTCCTATCAAGTTGTAGAAACATCTCAAGGATGATCAGTGGAAACAGGATGCACCTGAGCTCAATTTTGAGTGTCATGGCAAAGGCTGTGAATACATGTGCTTTTTTGTTTTGTTTTTTTATTTTTAATAAATTTGCAAAGATTTCAAACAAACTTCTTTCATGTTGTCATTATGGGGTATTGTTTATAGAATTTTAAGGAAAATAATGGATTTAATCCATTTTGGAATAAGGCTGTAACATAGCAAAATGTGGAAAAAGTGAAGCGCTGTGAATACTATCCGGATGCACTGTATGTGTGTAAGGCTGATTTAGAGGTGTAGTGTGGTACAACCCCAACTACTGACTGAGATACAGGGACACAGACTGAAGGCTGTCAGAAACAGCACTTGAACATGCTCATTAGTCTTTATAGATCAGTCAGATGAGGACTGACAACTGAAGGCCATGGAAATGTCAAATGTCAAAATGTGGGAATCAGCCTAAAACTTACAACAGGCAATGAACAGTGACATCTTAGGAAACCGCCTTCATCTTGTTAGCGTGTCCGTGACTTATCAGGAAGACAATGCAAAAAGAAAAAAAGGAATGAGAGGAGTAAGACAAGAAGAAGCAGAGAAGTGAGAAGCAGCTCAAGGACTTGGTGTTTGGTTTCAAAGCATTATGTTAATCCAGCTTTCTTGTTAAAATTCATCATTGTTCCAGCAGTCGCCTTGCCTTATTAGCTCAGATTTTAGCAATCGCAAAAGCTAAAACACTAGTACACATGCTGTTTTTGAGCCTGTGTAAAGTAACAATGGATTGAACAGGCATCTGATTTAACGTTAAGTGAAAAAATATAGTTCCGTTTCTGCAAGCGGTTATCTGAAATGCTCGATGTGTTGGAGCGCAGTGCAATTTTATTTTTTTGCACGGCTCCCTACAGTGTTTTGAATTGCCTCTGCAACAATTACTAGGCGCACTAATAAACTTGAAATGATGATATTATGACATTTCTCATATCACATTTATCTCTCCTCTTTATGAACCTATTCATCTCCAAGCGGTGACACAGAGGCAGTGTCAGTTAGAATTAATAAAGCAACATGAAGAGATAAGAAGAATTGTCTGTTTCAGTCCTAGGAAGCCCTTCGGCAACATATCACAAAGCTTAATAACCGTGTTGCCGCACAGAGCTGAATCTTACATAAGAAGTTCACCGAGGGCAGGAGTGAGTGTGTCGGAGAACATTAGCGTCTCTTCTATCTCTTTACCACCTTTTTCCTGGCCCCAGGTTCTGTGTCCCACACAAGTAGGCTGACTGACTGCAGCTGGCTGTAGAACAGCGGGTGCAGTGTGTGTGTGTGTATATATTGTCCTGAAAAGTCAGAGTACAGCCGTGCGTGCAGAGTTGGAATTTGTACATGGAGAGAGAGAAGGGTGTGATAAGATGGAGACTTTTCCTGCTCCAGTGAGAGAGGGAATCCCTTGTCTGACCGACTGAGAGGAAGAGATCTGTATTTGACAAGAGAACAGACATATCGTTTGATATCTACAGTGCCTGGCATACGTATTCACACTATCTTAACAGCGAAGCATGGTGGTGGTAGCGTCGCTGTCGTGCGGATGCTTTTCATCAGCAGGGACTGGGAAACCGATCTGGGTTGAGGCCAAGATGGATGGAGCCGAATACCGCCAAAGCTCCACTGAAGTGGTTCGAAACCAAAAATGTGTTAGAATCTGATTGAGAATATGTGGCACAAAAATTGCTGTTCACCAACGGTCTCTGTCCAGTCTGACTTTGCCAAGAGGAGTGGGCAAAAAGATCTGGATCCAGACATGCAACCGTGACAGAGACACATCGCAGAAGACTTCAACAGAATCGCTGACATTCTTTAAAGCTAGTCAGATCTGCTTCTTTTCCATGCATGCACATGCGGACCTCCATGCAAAATGTAAAATCACTCGATTGACATCAAATGCTTTCGCTCCTGATGTGATACAGCTAAACACCAAAGCTGGAAAAACATATCAGCAAAAACAAGTCAATAGAGTTGGAATCCAGCTGTGCAACATGCTTGAATCATGAGCTCACAGTTCAACTCCAGATGATGGTTCCTGCTGCTGCACCCTTGACGCTACACTTGACCAAGAACACTGTCCCAGTTAAAGTCAAATATAAACCACTGTGATTCACTAGAATAGACCAAGACAATCATAAATGAGCTTGGCATTCTTGCTCAGTGAATCCTCTTGGTGAAGGAGGTACAAGTGAAAAAAAAAACAACACTTTTCTTCTCCACTAGTGCATGCACGGTGACATTTATCATGGACATTGTTTTCTTAATGTGAAGCAACAGACTATGTTGATTTGCGTCTTATGGTTTGGAAAACAATGTAAAGAATATCCTGTATTTTCAGACTACACAACAGCTACTCTAGCAGGTGGGATTAATTATAAAGCATTGGGGGGAAAAAACAACGACCTTTATTTTATTTATTTATTTATTTTAAAAAAAATTTACAGGTATATTTTTTTTACTTCAAGGCACAAATGAAGCGGATCTAAAAGGGCAATTATGTAGATGATTTTAAAGAAGCACTACATTTTCTTTCCCAGGTTAATGAAAGATGTACTGTGCCCTTGAGGCAAAACATGCCAGTGATGAGCATTTGTACTTGAAAGATTACAGTACCTTATTTCTGACAGTGCTTTCAGTTTGGCATTAGTCAATTAGTCCATTTATTGGTGTTTTTACGGTAGGTGTGCTGTAGCTGAGACCTCATGAGGTAAATAAACAAAACCGCTTGCTTGAAAAAACCCGTTAAACGTTGATAAAATGACTTCTTTGTAAGGATGTACCTACAGACATATTTGCCAGGCCCAAAAGGGGAGTTAAGATCTATAGAAAATGCCATGGCTTGTCAATGTAGAGGCAATACAAACATATACTACAATTAAACAAAAAAAAAAAGCCTGGTGCACTAATGCAATTTCTACAACAAAACAATGTTTATATAAATATTTTTTCCCAAAGCACAGAATTCACAGTTGCGTTTAAAATTTCCAGAGAGACTGAAAGCATGGAAAATATGGTGCTTCACCCCAAACTAGAGGCTAGAAGGCATCATACAGCCCAGATGCTTCTAACTGGCTTTCTAACAACCTTTCATTCATAAATATTTTGGCATGAAGTATTCCTTAATCCATGTTCTGAGCAGCTTTTTTCCGTACTCCTACGCAGTTAGGACTTTCAGACTATTAATTCGTGCTGGACGTGTCCTGCTGGACAATACACATCATGTCTAACGACACGGCTAATTAATCATCATAGTGTGATTGAAACTGTGCAGACGTGATGGACTTCCGGCGAGACTACACTGTGTATTTCCACTTGCTCTTTACTAAAGAACTCTCCTATCGGTCTTCTCTCTCTATTTTCTCTCTCTCTCTCTCTTGCTCTCTCTCTCGTTTTCCTGTCCCTCATTAAAAACATGACCGGTGCGGGCCCAGGGTGGATTTCTCTTCATGATGAGCAGGAGGGAGGGGGGGGGGACAGATAAAGGAAAGCGTTATTCCTTTTCCGTAGCGTGTAATTGGTCCCGTGTGCGTCACGCAGCAAGCAGAGGACCTTTCCGTATTTTCCTGCCCCTGTTTGGGTTACGTGTGGTGGACCATTTATAAAGCACTCGTCCTTGTTTGAACCACGGGCGCTCGCGGAGCGATAGAGCAAGGAAGATGGAGATACAGGAAATGGAGTGACTCAAGGTCTGACAAATGCACACACACTCACACATGTACACACCTCTGTTAGAGAGAAAGTCTTCTCACAGACCCATCTGCTTCCTGCACTGCTCTCATTATAGACAAAGAACCATCCATCAGCCGCCAGCCAGAGCTCCCTAACACACTTCACACACTGATGGATACCAGAGAGAACTATCCTGCTGGCGCTAGGCGTGGGATATCATATGGCCATATAATATTAATATTGCAATGAACTGTCACCATACAATTTTTTTTTTTTGTAAGCACCAAAGGTATCAATAAACCAAAATAATAATAATAATAATAATAATAACGCAGCCACATAAGATTGCTGGTCAATGCATATTGACCATTATCGTTATAAACGACTCTGTGTATCATAATGTGCTGTGATTATTTTGCCCCATGTTCCAACTAGCAAATGAGAAGTCCTCGTGCTGCTTGGAGTCACTTACGGGTGTGAAGTGTTTTTTTGTTTGTTTGTTTGTTTGTTTGTTTGTTTGTTTTTCGTTTTTTTTTAGTTCATGTGAGAAATGCTAGTAGCCAAAATCTAAATAAGTAGCTAATTAGTTTATTACATTTAAGCAATATTTGTGCTTACAGTGAATCACAGCCGTGTCGATATTCAGTAGAACCGCACATCTGAGTGTATGTGATATTGCTTTTATACGACAGTTCTATAAACTAAAATATTGAGTAAGTGGTATTTCGGACACAATATTATTTTTCCTCCACTAGTAGGCGCTACGCTCACGTTACAGCCCGTCGGCTAGCCCGTTAGCTACCTACGTTGATTTGTACATTCCTGTTAAAGGTGTTTCTGCTTAAATTAGCATCCCTTCTTCATTTTCATCTTCGTCTCATGAGCTTTCATATTTTGAAGCCAGAAGTTACATTCATGAAAAAATGTATCGTTTGATGATGTAGTAACTGTTTCGAACTAGGAAGTGGAATTTTACATGGCGAACACAGATGAGTGGAGTTATACGCACAGTGAAACGTCCCAGTGCGGTTATAGTAAATATAAGCACACCTGGAACACCGCTCGGCCAATCGAATTAGTGGAGCGGAACTGACTGTTGTAGAAACGGCATTAATCAGTGTGAAAATTGGTTGTCTGAGTTACATGTTACATGCTAGGCTTCGTACTAGCTTCGTTGTCAGATAAGCAAACTTTACCAGCTACATAAACTCACCAGAGGCACCAACGATCTCTGCTACTTCCTTCCAAGCTGTAACTTTCTTCACAATGTATTTATATGGATGTCGTATAAGACGGGATAAGATGAAACCATGGTTATATGTTCGTGTGTCAAACAGAACACATAAACTAACTGCAGCTACGAGCTAAAGTTGTAAGTGGGGAACTGAAAAAACCTCAGACCATGTGTGTTATAGGATTTGTCCAAAGATGTTCAATTCTAACCAATATAACTGAACATAAATCCATACACTTATCCAGGCAGTGTGCTAGACAAAGTGTGTGTATGTTATCGTCAGAGACATATGCCATGAAATCCAGTGCGCTAACCTTTACGTATAATGAGATCAGCGACTCTCCAGCACATGGCAGAGGTTAAGGACAAATATCAGTCTCATAAAACCACTGTTGTGGAATTTGAGAGTACGGAGACCTCAGCTAGAGAGAGGATCTCATTATTGTGCTAGTATAACAGCACAGATGCCCCAGTGTTTATTACTTTAATGTAGGATCGGGGTTCAAAGGTTCTACGGTCTGTTTTCCTGCCACTCTTTATGGTCAGGTCTTTGCTTTAAATTAGAAACAGCAGCAGTAGCCACTATGAACCGGTTTCCTCACTGAATTACAGTAAGACACTAAAAGATAAAGAGTGAAAACCTGCAGATATCTTTAGATAGTGCTGATGTCTTTTGTTGTGTACCTGATTGTCACCTGATCACATCCAAAATATCAAATGCGGTCATGTTAACTGTTTTGGAGCTCCTTTGTATTTTGTGGTCACTTTGATCCTGAACTCGGGTTACTGTCTTTTCAGAGTTTCGCATGTTCTCCCTGTGTCCGTGTGGGGTTCCTCTGGGCTGTCTGCTTTCCTCCCAAAAACATGCCATGCCACACTGAATTGCTCCTATAAGTGAATGAGTATGTTGTGTGTGTGTGTGCGCGCGCGTGCGTGTGTATTTTAAGGCCCTCTTACCTGATCTGCGCCCTGGAAACAGATCCGGCACAGCGGTGTGCGCGCTCCGCTCTCAGTGCAGCTCTCCAGACTCGCTCTCTCGTCGAGTTTCTCTTTGGTGCAGTCCTCGCTCGAGCTGCCGCCGTCCGGACTCTCCGTGGCGCCCCGCTCCGCGTCTCCAGCCCACTCAGCAACAGTGGCGGCGGCAGCGTCGTCCTCATCACGCGTCCTTTCCGCCGGAGAAGCGGCGTGGGAGCTCGGCGCTCCGTTCATGGCCGACGGAGCCGGTGGCGGTGGTGGCCTGAGTAGTAAAGCCTTCAGGTCACTGAACAAGACGCGACAGCGGCGGCCTCTCTGCTTTCCCTCGCGCCGCAGCATCGGTAAACGGCTCAGCGAACTCCTGCAACATCCAACACCGACACCGACAGCGCACCACATGTGCCCGTTTTTACTCGCGTTAACGATGGACGAGGTGCAGAGAGAAAACACCTTACCGTTTAGCGTAGCAAACTATCCCGGCTAAGTCACAATAACGGACGCGAATCGGTTAACCGGAACACTGTTCGCACTCCGACGGTTAGCTAGAGAGGTTAAACGCAAACACGTAGTGTATGTAACGGCTTTTCATGAGAATGTTTCTGTTCGAACCGGACTACACATTCTACACACATAACGGTCCACCACTGACGTGTCGCGCGCTCCAGGGCTGTTCGATTCCGGAGTCGACTCCGATTTTCATTCTAGCTGTCGCTAATCAAAGGAATCGAGTCCAGGAATCGATTCCACACAATACAGCAATTTTCTCAATTAAAACACAACTAAAACACGCGACAGGGCATGAGATCTTGGGGATTTTTTTTGTCTTTGTTTTTTAAAATGAAATATTAATCAAGAATGCTTATAAAGTGCAGTATTATTCTTCTGTGACGGTTTGAACAATACATCTTGACATTTACTGACTTGACATGCCCTCATTTGAACATTCATAATGAATAAATGACACTTTGGATCGTAACATAATTGATAGCTAAATTACCTTCTTTATTTTTTCGCCTGTTTCTCCATTTTTGTCGTATGGAATCGACTCCAAAAAGATTGTCGACTCTTTTTGGTTCGACTCCCTGCCTTAGTAATTACACACTGATACAGGCTGCGAGCTCACAAAAGACCAATGTATTTGCACGCGACATTTATAACTCTAATAAAACCTAGAACTAGAACATAGATTAGCTAGGCCCTATATAACAGCCAGCTGCTGTGTTCTTTTAAAATGATGTCCTTCAAAAAAAAAACAGCAAAATTATAATAAGCCACACACATGGCGATCAGATTCCTGGTCAGACTTAAAGCGGCAGCACGAGCGAAGAGAATGATGTGCACGAGCTGACTCAGGCAGCGGTCCGGTTCGGTGTCACGCAGGTAACAGGAACGGAATCCCGGGCTGTTGACCTGATCCTCCACACCCATTTGACAATTTTTGCCTCTCTCGTGCCATGACACGTGTAGGTCCTAATATCCGTAAAGGTCTTCCCTCAAACGCCTGTCGGTTCGTGCAGGGACTCGGGAGCGCTAGGCGATCCGGAGCGCAGGCTCGCGCAGTCCAGAGCATATCAGATATCAATCAATCAAGCCAGTGCTTTAGCGCGTGAGAGATGAGTCCACCGTCATCAAAGAAAGATGGAGAGGGGTTTTGGTGGGGGTGGGGATGGTGGAGGTGGTGGAGGGGGGAACCACCGTTACCTTCCGTTCCTCACTGTCGTCGTTGTGTATCTGTATATGCGCCCCGGAATCCGCGCGATGTGGTTAGCGCCTTCACCCTCCACTTCACGATTCGCACAATCCACCGGACGGGATTTGTATAGCGTGTTTAGCACGTGCGGTGTTTAAGCCGGTTAGCTCGCGCTCGCGCTGCAGGTTTCAGCACCATGTTTTCCTGGGACAGCTCCCAGCTCCATGCGCGAGCCCGTTCTCCGCCTCTCAGCTTCTCTGCGCGAGACGGGAGCGCGCGGAGAAACCAATTACGCGTTTTTTTCTGTGTTGAGATCAAGGGCTGGACACTTTAAAATGTACCTTTCCTTGTCACTGTTTGGAGTGGTGCTCTCATCTTTTGCACTTTTAATATGCATCTCTTCCACCTGGAAATGTCGATTTAGTGGATATAAAAATAATTTTTTAAAAACCTTTAAAAGGAGCCTAATTAAACCTTTTAAAGCTTTAAAAGTGCACATTTCAAGGTAAAAGATATACTACAGGTACAAAAGTTGTACACTTGAGAACACCAACTCAGCAACAAGGAAAGATACTGTTTAGTGCTGTTTTTTTTCTGAGTTTTTTTTTTTTTTTTTTGCAAAGATAGCGTTAATTTTTCTGTCGGAGGTAATTATATATGAAAGGACTTTTTCTGATCTGCAAATCCTTACGCCTTGATTTTGTAAAGCTAATTCTGACTTGTATCTCGTACGTGTTGCGTGTGTGACATTTATGAAGCGTGTGAGGGAAATTATTCATTTTTAATTTGTAATAATTTTGTTTCTGTTCATGTTCATCAGAGGATAACACCTAAGAAGGCCATGTCATGTCACTGAGATCAGTACAGAATGTTTATCTGCTTACAGAGACACAAACATGTTCTTTTGTTCAAGGTTCGTCTAAACATCTTCCAAGATCCTAAAACAAAGCCTGTTTGAACTGCCTCAAACTGCTTCTTATCGGTGCACAGAATTATGTCATGCTCTGCGTTTCATATATATAGTAGTGGTTCAGTACAAGCGCTTCAGAGCGCTCTCATTATTCTATCCTGCTTTATTCTATCCTGTATTAACCATCTTTCTGTAATAAACCTTTTTTTACCTTCAGAGGACGAGTCTGCGAGTGTTGTCTAATTCCACGACAATTTGGTGTCTCCTGGCTGGGCTGCACGAGTCTTTCAGCTTTACTGGACAACAAGCAAACCGGAGGATGCCCGTTGAAAAGTTTCACCCTGAAGTCTGTGTTGACACGCAGGCCGTTTGCCCTTTGTTGTGAGAATCAAGAATTTAGAATTAGAATTTTATGAAATCATTGTGTATTGCTGTCTGTGTATTGCTGTCTGTCTGTGTTTCAGGAACTTCACCTCTGCGACGGCAGAGATATTGGTGTTTCTTAGATCACAGATTCAAAACTAAGATATATACCGACGGCTGTATATATATATATATATATATATATATATATATATATATATATATATATATATATATATATAGACAGAGATAATAACGGTAAAAATATTTGCTAACGGAAAGAGTACGGTTCGAGCAATAAATAAGTAAAGCGAGTACTTATTAAGAAGCGCAAGAGGCGCAGTATTTTTGCAGTGGGTTATTATCAAGTGGCATGCCCCATTGACATTCCATCATATCAGCAGTACATGATACATTTGGCAAATTTAACGCACAAGTAAATTTAACTGAGATAAAAAACACTAATAAAAATATTTTAAAAAAAGAAGGGAAGAGAAAACTGTAAGTCCTACCAAATTGCTGTATGTGGACTCGCCCTCACATTTACATTCTTTTACATTCTTAAGGTTTGCTCTATTGAACCTATAGGTTATATGATTAATTGAATGTCTAGAGATTTGACACACATTTTCAACCTTTTCTGTCCGTGCATGAGAATGCATATTCACTTGATTTTCACAGCATGTTAAATTGATTAAAACTTGAAAGTTATAGAAGCTGTAAAGAAAAGAAAAATATGGGGAGAACATGTAGCAAAGCACATCCTGAGACACAGGCTATGGTATGTACAGGGTGCTCATATGTTGATCCTAATATCACGTTTATGCGTGTGAATTATGGGGAAGGATGTTTGAACAAATATGATGTATGGGTTAAAGAATGTGCTTTCCCAGAAAAAGGTAGTTTTATTCTCAGACAGTTCGAACAACAGAATTTTAATTTGGAAGCAAAGAAGAGAGATATTCCTAAAAGTAAAAAAAAAAAAAAAACAGTTTTTGGCAGACTGGAAAGCATTTGCTGAATGGCAGAGAAGAAAAGAGAGAAAAAATGTCAGGCAGGTCCCTTCATCTGTTTCTCAGTGTGATAAGTTACAGAAAGCCGATCCCGACCTGGACTCTGCCCCACCGCGACGCCCACAGCCAGTAAGGAGGAAGGAACCTGCAGTTTCAGAGGCGCCTCCTCACAATGAAGCAGCCCAGCCTACGCCACTCTATCCGAACCTGTCAGAACTGAGCCACCAACCCCCACCGAACTATGTGCCAGCCGTCCTAGCTTCACTGGTGGCGTTACACCCGAGATCCCAAGTGAAGGGACCAACAACATTGCTGCCTGAGGGCTTCAGACCAACAAAATCAGACAGAGAAGGGATAATGCACGCCTCGGTGAATGCCCCAACGCTAGAAGTGGCCAGAGAAAGAGGCCCTATGCTAGTTCACAGACCCTGGACATTGGAAGACATCAGGAGCAGCATGACGCATCTGCCGGCGCTCCGCGAAGTAGGGGGATGAACTTCAGATATTCTGCAGAGAATTCAGACCCACCACTCATGAACTATGACGACTGCTCATGGCAAAACTTGGCACGGACTGGGTCAAGGTTTCACGTGAATTCCCAGAGAACGATGTCCGCCTGATCAACCCACAGTGGGATGATGGAGTCAACGCAAGGTACAGAGCACAAATCATGGCGCTCCAGCAGAGGCTGACGAACACCTTTCCTGTGCGAATGGACATGAGAAAAATAGCAAAGTGTAAACAGAAATATTCAGAGACTGTGTCCCAGTATCTATCTCATCTCACTGAAGTCCATGATGTAAATTAAAGCCAGTAGCACTGGCAGATGGACAAGCAACCGAAGTCACGGCATGGGAAGCACATCTCAGAAACAGCTTCATGAATGGTATGAAACCAGAGATCGTTGCTCTTGTAAAACGTCAACGCATTACCTGGGACACTGGAAATCTGACTCAGGTAGAATGATGTGCAATCCACGCGGAGAAGCTCCTACGAGAGGCAAAGGAAAGAAAGATGGAGAGGAAAACCAAAAGGACGCGGACGAGGAAGGCCAGGTGGCAACCCCCATAGATACAACTTCACATGTTTTATTTGCGGAAAAGTTGGACATTTTGCAAGAGACTGTCCAGAGCAGAAGTGGACTGACGGGCGGAGCTAAGGGAAGGGTGAGGCACCTGGGAACAGAAGAGGTGACATCAGATACCCAAACTATCAGTTAGCTCACAAAGAACAGGAATATATGCACACACCCACATCCAACATTAGTCAGACTGACAATTCACAAATGTCTGAACCAGTCATGACCCTTAACCTTTTAAAGTATAATGCCTCTCCTTTTACATAGTTACCATGTATATCTCTTGTAGTTAATGGACAAAGTATCACATTTTTGGTAGATTTAGGAGCAAACAAATTCAGTAATAAAAAATCCCCAAAGATGAGCGATGGACTGGCACCCTGTCTAGGGTGTACCCCGCCTTGTGCCCGATGCTCCCTGGGATAGCCTCCAGGTTCCCTCGTGACCCTGAAAAGGAGTAAGCGGTAGAAGATGGATGGCTGGATGGATGGAGTTCACGGTCACTGCGCTCCATGGGCGTGACAGGACATTCAGTATTAGAATGTTTCTCTGAACCGCTAGTTCGTGAATGTGAAAATGAGAAAAGAGTAACCCAAAAATTCCTAATTTCGTCTTCATGTCCAGTCAATCTACTGGGCAGGGACTTAATGTGTGTTTTACACTTAAATTTGATGTCCTCACCTCAGGGAGTAACAATAAATGATGACTCATCTTTGGGAACTCCATTTGTTAGAGCAACAGAGCTCTGTGTTTATCAATGGTCCAAGCATAACAAGCCTAGAGCCTGTGCTCGTTTGTTGACGTTGGCACATGATAAGATGAAGGACAACTATGTAGATTTTATGCTGTCCTCTGCCCTTCATTGCACAGTGCAAGTGCATGAAGAAAGAGACTTTAATTTTGAGAAAGAATGGTTTATGGATATCCCAGAAAGTGAAGAGCTGTACCTATATTGGTGTGACAAATTTTGTGCATGTCCAGTCAAATTGAATGACACGCAATTGCGTGTATTTTTTGTCCCAGAATCAGCGCCTCACGTCTCATTAGCCAAAATAAAGAACAAACAGTGGAAAGACGTGGGACTGTGGGTCAAATTATGTGAGAGTGAAAGAATTACAGTTTGGGACCATGAACCTACCTCCAACATATGGTACAGCCCGACGCTGGGAGTTTATAAAAAATTATTTCAGGAAATGTGCAAGGTTAACAGGGATGTTCTTTGTCATGATAAGGGAATGTTTCTGAACCTTGGGACAAGCCCCACACCCCTAGAGACACACCCACAATTGAAGAAGGTGCCTCTCGGGCTGTGGGCCCAAGGGAAACATGACGTAGGCCTGATTAGAAGTGCACCACCACTCGTGATCACGCCCAAATCTGACTTTAGGCCCAGACAATCTCAATACCCTCTTAAATCAGAAGCTATTGAGGGAGTTAGGCCAGTATTTAATTCACTACTGAAGGCAGGGGTCATTGTTCCCTGTCCTGATTCATTGGTGTGCACTCCAATATTTCCAGTGTGAGAAGCAAAAAAAACCAAAAATCCAAAATAAAACCCTACAACTTGATGAATGGAGATTTGTACAAGATTTGCAAGCGGTTAATGCAGCAGTCAAACAGAGAGCTCCAGACGTGCCAAATTCTTACACTACATTAAGCCAAGTTCCAGCAAATAGTGAATGGTTTTCAGTCGTAGATTTAGCTAATGCGTTTTTTCAGTATACCTCTTGATAAAGACAGTGAGTTTTGGTTTGCATTCATATTTGACGGATGTCCTTACACATTCACTCGCTTGTGTTAAGGGTATTGAGAGTCACTAACGATATACAACCAAATGCTAAAGGACAGCTTAGCACCTCTATCACTTTCTCCAGGGCACAGTGTGAAACTGACACCATTAAATTGTTGCAGCATCTTACCAAAGAAGAACACAAAGCCAGTCTCTCCAAATTACAGTATGTACAACAAGAAGTGAGATTTCTTGGGTCATGACATTTTTGCAAATGGAAAGAAACTCTCAGGTGACATTCTCAGCTCATTCTCAGGTAACTTGGATCGACACGCTGCAGAGTTTCCCCCGTGTGTATGTGCAGTAGCAGCAGCTGAGAAAGCTGTGGTGTTACCCAGAGACCTGGTAGGTTACTCAGAATTGAACCTCTTGGTTCCACATGAGGTGTCATTACTCATGTTTGAACCTCACACCTGTCCACCCATCAGTGGTTGCGCTATAACACTGCACTACTAGATATGCCAAATGTCAGTATAAAACGATGTACTGTCCTTAACCCTGCTACTATTCTTCCAACAGAGGGAGAAGGGGAACCACATGACTGTGTTGTACTGACTAACAAACTCTGCTCCCCTAGAGTCGACCTGAAGGATGTTCCATTGGAAAACCCAGATCTGATCCTTTTTGTGGACGGGTCTGCGTCACGTGACCCAGAGACAGATAAAAATCGAGTGGGCTATGCAGTAGTAACCGCACACGAGACGGTCTGTCAGGAAGTCTCCTCTCAAACCTTTCAGCACAAGCAGCTGAACTGTATGCCCTCATAGAGGCATGAAGACATGCTGAGGGACAGTCAGTAAATATCTACACAGACAGTAGATATGCCTTTGGGGTAGTACATGATTTTGGAAAGACAGGAATTCCTGACGAGTTCAGGAACACACACAGCCCACCACAAACTAGTCTCTGAGCTGCTGGACGCAGTCCTACTCCCTAAAGCTATTGCAGTATGCAAATGTGATGCACACACTAACAAATCAGATCCTCTTCCCTAGGTAATGCGCGAGCGGACAGTGCAGCAAAGCAAGCAGCTGCATCTATGGTCCCAAAACACAAAAGAAAATAATCACTCCTTCTTTACAGCTTTCAGACCTCCAAGCACGGGCTACGATGGAAAAAAAGGCTGTGTGGTGCAAAGCAGGCTGCACGGCTGTTGACGGAGTTTGGCGGTGCTCCCAGGGCTGTCCTTGTCTTCAAAGTTGATGCATGGCAGGGACCATGCGTCAAAAGGAGGAATGATAGTTGCCATAAAGCATTGGTTTCTCAAATTACTCTAAAAATAATAATAATAATAATAATTTTGTTTACGATGTTTGCACAACTCATAACATGGGTTGAGGTTTGAAGGTAGAGAAGGCCACGTCCCGACGTCCAAACAGGACTCAGACGCGGTAATGATAATCTCCAGTGATAATGGCACACCTTTTGTGAGCCATGCCCTTAAGTAGGTGGGTGAATATTTGGGTATTGAATTAAAGCAGCACTGTGCATATCATCCAGCTAGTGGTGGGGTGGTAGAGAAAATGGGACACTAAAAAACAGACTGAGCAAATGCTGTTCTGAAACAGGCTTAGGATGGGTTTAGTCCCTTTGGGATACTGTTTGGGATACCTCCACACACAGGAATTGGACCTGTGACAGCTCCTCTTCCCGACGCTGCAGCATGTGATGATGCGATGTTAAATTACTGTGCAACCCTGTCGTCTGCTCTGCACTCTATACACAAGCAGGTAAAGGCAGCGCTTCAAGCTCCAGCCATGGGCCCGCTACATGATCTGAAGCCTGGAGAGTAGATCGTGATCAAGGACTTCTGCAGGACCAGGAACAAGCCACGGTGGTCGGGCCATTCTAGATCCTTTTCGTCACTCGCACTGTGGTAAAGGTCAGCCAGAAAGCCACGTGGATGCACGCCAGCCACTGTTTACAGAGACACAAACATGTTCTTCTGTTCAAGGTTTGTCTGCACATCTTCCAAGACCCTAAAACAAAGCCTGTTTGAACTGCCTCAAACTGCTTCTTATCGGTACACAGAAGTGTCATGCTCTGCGTTTCATAAATAGTAGTGGTTCAGCACAAGCGCTTTGGAGCGCTGTCATTATTCTATCCTGCTTTATTCTATCCTGTATTAACCATCTTTCTGTAATAAACCTTTTTACCTTCAGAGGACAAGTCTGCGAGTGTTGTCAAATTTCCACGACAATCGTTATTCGTTCACTAAATGTCACCAGCAGGATATTATTTGGACTTTAATTTGGACAGGCTATACTTGGACACAGTAAAATACGTAGTGTGGAATTTGTTGTTACAGTGATCACTTGTTACTCGTATGACTTACAAGTTTGTTAAACGCTGGAGATTTTGCTATGCAGTCGATCTGACGAGCTTCTTCCTCTTGGAGATCTACGAACCAGCAGAACTTTGTTATAACACACATGTAACTCACTTTATCGAAGTTGTATGAAGAGTTACTGTATATCAGGTGTAGATTAGAATTCTAATTGAAATTCAGAGGAAGTACACTATATGACCAAAGGTTTGTGGACACCTAATCATCACGCCCATATTTGGTTTTTCCCTAAACTTTTACCACAAAGCTGGAAGCACACAATTGTATAGAATGTCTTTGTATGCTGTAGCGTAACAATTTACCTTCACTAGAGCTAAGAGGCCCAAACATGTTCCAGCAGGACAATGCCCCTGTGCACAAAGCAAACCCCATGAAGACATGGTTTGTCAAGGTTGGAGTGGAAGAACTCGAGTGACCTGCACGGAGCCCTGACCTCAACCCCACTGAATATCTTTGGGATGAACTGGAACACCAACTGAACCCCAGACCTCCTCACCTGACATCAGTGTCTGACTTCAGTAATGCTCTAATAGCTTAATGAGCACAAATCCCCACAGTTATGCTCTAGTAGAGCTAGAAGAAAGCCTTCGCAGAAGACCGGATCTAGTAGAAAGCCTACTAAGCATACTATGATCTAGTAGAAAGCCATCCCAGATGATTGGTGGTTATTGTAACAGCAAAGGACTACATCTGGAAAAATATGTCCAACAAGAACATATGAGTGAAATGGTCAAAGTGTCCAAAAACTTTTGGCTATATAGTATATGTAGATCTTCATTCAGATTAATGGTTGGTAATTTAGACTGCTAAAGACTGTCCTTCGTTGATATGCTGCACTAAGTAACTTATCAGTTCTGCTGCTGCACTTCACATTGCCCACCAGCAAACCCAGTGAACTCACTCTAAAAATAGCCTGAGCATGGAGCTTCCTTCTTTCATGTTCACAGCTCGTGAACTGTACTGGGCCATTTCTTTTTATGTTCTTCAATTATGGGGGAAACAACGAGAAAGAGTTTGTATCTCAGCTGAACTGTTGTTACGCTGTTGTTACGCTGTTGTTTAAAAGTTTGTGATTGAGTGTTTCATTACAGAGAGGAGCGTATCAGATCCTAGAGCTGTACTCAGGCATATGTATGAGCAAATCAGGACAAGGGAGCAATGGGAATTTTTTTAAGAGGACTAAATGTTCCGCTTATCTCCTACTGGAAAGTAACTAATTTGCTCAAGGGGGAAAACATACTTTATGTAACCTGTCACATTATTCTCTGCTGAATATTCTCTATATAGAATGAGTAGCCAGGAATGCTTCTGGTGATTTTCACACTTCCACGCATGGATAATAATATGGGTGCTTCAAATAATACCCATTAATGACTTGCACCCACCATCGTTTTTTGGGAGGATCTCCATCCGGTATAAGATATAAATACATATTTATATGAAAATGTTTGTGATGTGAGGTAATATGTTGGTTGCTGTTGTATTTTCATTATTCCTGTGAGAAGTTAGTGGTTGTGTTCTGCGCTGATGTCACCGGGAGACAGATTTTGCAGTTAGCTGCAAACAATTAAAGAACTTCCTTTCTCACTCACCATTTTCTACTGACATTTAATGTCATATTAATGAGAAATCCAATGTAGAAGTAGTGGAGACAACAAAAAGTTAGACTCAAAGTGCCAGAGTGCAATGCTTCAGCTCGGCTATGGCAATCTACGAGATGATAAGTGCAATGGTGCTGATTGAATACGGCAGTATTATTATGAAAGGTAAATCTTTGGAAGCTGATCTGTTTGAGCGTACTAATGAGGTGGGCGAATCTGAATAAAATACTAAAGTGCTGCCGCATCAAGGACTTCTCATTGGCAGCACTATCAACAGGCAGTTGAACAGAATTGTGGGTAATGTAGGAAAAGTGAAAATAGACCAACATATTGATATTTAAGCTTAAACTAAAAAAAACAAAACAACCTCTTGCATAGCTGAAAATCAGATCTTAATTCTAAATTTTGACATGCAAGTCATTGGTTGGAGTTAATCATTGCCTGATGGATCATGTCAAAATAATCAAAGCGGCCCTATTATGTTTTCTCAGATATTACCTTTCATGTAGAGTGTTTTAGCTGTTTGTGAATAAAAGTCTGCAAAGTTTCATAAATCTAAGCGCACGACAAATGGGGTTATTGACTCCAAAAAGGAAGAACCGATTCTGAACAGCTGAAACGAGTCGTCAGTAATTCCAGACCGACTTCCTGTACTAACCTACGTAGGTCTGTAACAAAAAAACCCGCCCCTGGTCTTCATTGGCTGCTCGCGAACAACGTGTTCTTTGACCCGCCCTCAAACATTACACTACTTGCATCCTGAAAGAGTTAAGTTCATGTCTAGAAAACGTTGTTTTCTAGAAGCAAAGCCACTTTGCATGGACTCCCAAAGGATGAGGATGTAAAGCATCAGCGATTAGAATTCATTTTAAAACGATACCACAGCAGTTCAACTCCGATCTTTGTTTGTGTTCCCATCATTTCACTGACGACTACTTCTCAAATCTAACTGAACATCTCAACATGAGATTTGTGAAACGATTATTCATTAAAGATGGGGCCGTAGCCACTTTATTCGGACCATCTTGCGTCTTTGGATCACAACCTGTAAGTATGATTCATTAATTTGTGTACCGAGTGTTCCAAATGCATAGTTTTGTGTTGTATACGTGTACAGCCAGTGCACAGCTGTTAGCCTGTTAGCGGTTAGCCTCTACTCACATTGTCAAAGTACATATAAACGTACCACTGAGAAACGTCCTGTTCTCATTGTGCTTGTGATGGTGGTTCGGGTTGATCTTCCGATGTAGCACTATCGGACTGGGGCTCCGAGTAAAACCGATGACATTACTACTGAGCTAAAATTTAGATGTGGTAATGGACGTTTCCTTTCTGACACGCGCTGTAAGCGGTAGACCAATCACAACAGACCGGGACATCTGACCAATCAAAGCAGAGGTGAGGCTACAATGTAAATTATGAGAAAATTAAAGTGTTTTTTGACCTTGGATGTAATGCATGTGAACCCCTAAAAGACCTCTAAAACAAAATTATGCATTTTTATACAGCATAAAAGGGTTGCCTTAAAAAAAATAATTGTACACTGGAGCTAGGTGAGCAAAGGAAGTCCCCCAAATCTTGTCTATAAACATCCGTCTCAAAATAGCTTCCACTTATTTCATGCAGAGTTACTAATCTATAAACTTGTACTTAACTTCACAGTGTAGCTATAAATGAGACCGCCATCTTGGACAACCAGAACTGATGTTTCTCTTAGAGTAATTTAGTATTATTCAGCCAACTAATCCCTGCTAACAATATGAGAAAAAAGCTCAGTTGCATCCAGCACAGTGCTGATGTTTTGACGTTACTCTTCTCTATCTCTGGAATGCCCAAAAGAAACAAACTGCTGTCCCAGTTTAAGCTATACACAACCTGATCTCATGAGGAATTCATGCAAGATTGAATGCGCAAGGGTGATGTGGTTGGATTGAATTCTGCACCAGGACATAACCTTAACCTTCGACATTGTGTATACAGTGTACTGTAAATATGAATGAGTTGTGCAAATTGCTACAAATGTACATACTGGCTGTTTGCTAATCTTTGATTAAATTCCTGGTTTTCAGGCGAAGCTCTCAGTTGTATCCAAAAGTTTCTGTTACGCCTACTTGTGAGGATGGGAATGAATCCAGTGCCTCAGAGTGAAAGTGCTAATGCCTCTGACTTGTTAACAAACCCACACTGACCACAGCAATCTTACATAAGCATTGTAATGGAAGAAAAGAGCACAGGAAGAAGAGGAGACATTTGTGTCCTCTGGATGCTGACAGTCCCTGACAGTCTGGCCTCTGTATTTCAATTGTGACTTTGCCTTAGCACACGAGCCAAGATTTTGCAACTATAAAATGTACAATGCTGTAAGCGAATATTTTCACTTATTATGGGACGGTACTGTAAAAGGAAGGGGGAAAAAAACAGTTCTGCTGGTGATTTGTCTTAAGTGTATTTAAGCGCTTCCAGTTTTGGCTGTGAATCCCAGGATTGTTCTGAGCAATTAGGGTTTTTTTTTTTTTTGTTGGATCTTGGGACGAGGGCAAAAGTTGAGGCTGTAAGATATACACATATTCCAGCCATATTTCATGGGCCAAAACATAATTACAACTGACCTGAAAATTCACATTTTCTACCATTTTTGTGGCACTTTCCTTGCCAATGCAGAATTACTGTTACCACCATGAAGTTGTTCATTTTCCAATAGCTGCACATGCTGAAATGTTTTATTCAGTCCCTCCAGGATTGAGCGATGTTGCGATTGCGGAAATGAACACAAAATCAAGCAAACTGAACAATATTCAGAGGAGCTTGTAATTTTCTGCAGATTTAAGCCATGACACACGTGATGTCATCACAAAGCGCATTCAGTCAAAGCCTCTTCAATTCACGTGTGTTGACCACGAGGACAGCTAAAAGGTCTCGTTTACCAACAAACATCACTGTGCAAAACAATTTCGTGAACCTGCAGTTTCGTCAATTCAAGGAGTTTTCCTCAAATAAAGCGCAAAAAACTCTGCAAGTTGCATTTCAAATTTTGAAGAAAAAAAAACAACTTCAAAATCGAGTATTTTTGCTCACAACAATCACAAAAAAACTCCTGTATGGTAAAGTGAAATCCTGTATGGGCTGCTCATTGTTCTTATACCACAGCGGTTTATCAAAGATTACAGTTTGTAATTTATTAATGAATGACTCATCATGTTTTTACACATTTATACATTTACATCCACGTGTTTGTTCCTCTTATCACTTACATTACTGTAACTATAAACAGTCATTTTTCTCATAAGCCTCTCTTTTTATTTCTCTCTCGAAGTTATCAGCTTGTCATGTAACCGAGAAAACAAAGCGCAATATCCTCTATCCTGAAGACGTTCCATGTTGGGAAACGTACTGACTGTCACAAAGCACTGAAACTGGAGACTTCTTCAATAAGCATCTCCTTACAGAAAACATCTTTGACGGTACCTCGAATAGTGAAGGCTACAGCAGGGGGAAGAGCCTTCGCTTATAGAGCCCCACTGTTATGGAACAGTCTTCCCATTAGTGTTCGGGACTCAGACACAGTCTCAGTGTTTAAGTCTAGGCTTAAAACGCATTTGTTTACTCAAGCCTACCCTGACTAGATTCTGTTCTACTACTTCGCAGTCATAATAATCTTTTCTCTCCCTCTCTCCTTTCGCCGAGCCCCACATGAATTTATGGAGATACTAGAGATCCAGATCGTTTCTGCCTCTGGATAGAGCTCAAATCTTCTCTAATTCCAGACTGCTGGGACTACGGCTGCTCCTAAGGCCATACAGACTTCATATAAATCCATAATGAACTTTTTCACACTATCTGTTGTTACCCAGATGTGGACGGGTTCCCTTCTGAGTCGGGTTCCTCTCAAGGTTTCTTCCTCTTAAAACATCTTAGGGAGTTTTTCCTTGCCACCGTCGCCACTCAGTGGCTTGCTCAGTTGGGATAAATTCACACCTTTAATATCTGTATACCGTGTTGATATTTCTGTAAAGCTGCTTTGAGACAATGTCTATTGTAAAAAGCGCTATACAAATAAAATTGAATTGAATTGAATTGAATCCCCATATCAACAATTAAACATGTTTGTTAAATAACAATAAATTGCGTGGCCAGGATTCAAAGAGAGCAAAAATTGACCATGCCGTCCGAGTCTCTCTCCTGCCAATCACAGCGACACTAGCCAATCAGAGACGTGAGTTCATGTATGTGGAAGAGGGAGGATAGCGCATTCCTCCGAGTGCGTTTCGCTGCACTGTGTCCAAAATGCAGTTGAGGGACTTCAAGTGTCTTGGAAGGTGCATGTTTTAACCTTCATCCTTCCCAGTTGGTGGCTGTTGTATGATAGAAGAGAGCTGGTTGCTGGGTCATGGTTGGCAGGTGGGGCTAATTTTGGGGCATGGGGTAATCGATCATGCACATTAATATCAGTTGGTCAGATCAGTTGCAAAATTAACACTTTCTGACCAATCAGATTTGAAAAACCAACAGCGTTGTGGTATAATATGTAATATTATGCCATGTTGGTTAAGTGGTTCAGTGGTTGGTCTTGTGCTTGCTGTGAAATTCTATTACAAAACAACACTCTCTGTCACACACTCACACATAATAAGCCATGTCAATTTATACAGTTCCACATGAACAATCAGCTCATCCTACAGAAGGGTTTCATATATGTTCTGAGAGGTTTCGAGACATCGTGTCCCACAGCCTCATTTGTATTCATGTGAATCTAAGCCGTCGAGACACAAGAGATTCAAGTGGAAATAACACGGCACAATATCAAAAATCCTTCCAGGCAGAAACAAACGACCTGCTCTGGTTGGCTAGATAAGATCAACCACTGACAGGACTGATAGCCAAGAAAGTGTGTTTATCTCTGGGTGGTTTAAAATACATCCACCCTGTGCTAACAATGAACGGTGTCAGATATTTCTAATCTGTGAGAATTAGGCTGTAACGTTTCATAAATATCGTTCAATTTTCTGAACATGTGGGCGGTAAAAATAGCTGCTCAACACACAACATTCCCAGTTAAAGAAAAGCTCGCATTTATGTTTGTATTGACATTCTTTTAGCTAAAGCTATTGTTTACAATTGTAAACCTGTTGTGACAGATGTTGCATAAAAATTCTCTGAAAACTTGAAAAGGAGGAAGAGTTAGCATGTAGTAGCTGAGCTGCATTACTGGAAGATTTAGCACACGTAGTGTTTTGGAGACGCTCTTTCACCGTTTAGTTGCCATTTTGTTGTTTTCAGCTCTCTGTTGAGCTTTGCCTTTTATGGAGATTTGTGGGCGTCACTAAATGCAAATAAGCTGTGCCGTGAACATGCTTTGGAATTTACGGGCAAATTTGGAATCTTAGGGTGAATGGCTTTTATCAACATACACACATGAGGATGAAGAAAAGCCTAAAACCGCACCTTTCGTAAATCTGGTGGAACGTTTTAGTTTGGTTTAACCTGTGAAAACATTCACGAACGATTTGACTGAAAGATCTATAAATGACACCCAGTGAATGTGATCAGATCTTCCTAGTCTATGAAAATTCGATTGTAATGTTGCGCAAATACTGACCTTCAGTGTCCTGAATAAGTGGGAGGTAATAAACGTTTGCTCACACAACATTCCAGGTTTTGCGAACATTCCTACAGCTATGATTTTACAATCCTGAGAGCGTTTAGACAAAATGTTACATTAAAAATTCCCATAGCGTCCAGAAAACCTCACCATGTTGAAGGATAATATTCTGAAAAGAATGTTAAGATTTGTAGTTTGAACAGAAGTTTGAATGATAACAACGCCATGCTAACGCGTCCCCTCATTGTTAGCTACAGTAATACCTGTCGGAGAAATATCCCTTTAATATGCACCATGTTTGAAATCAGGCACTGCCTCCTTTTAAAGGCACCTTTTTTTGTCACTCACTTTCCACTCCTTTTAACAATGCATGCTGAGAAAAGATGTGAAAATCGGCATTAGAGAGGTTAGGTCAGACACGCATAATAGATCAGACGCCCTGCTGGGAGCCAGGCTGCTCTTCAAGGTTTTATGAAGTGCTCGCTGATATTTCTGCACTGCTGTCCACAGGTAGATACAGAGGGTTTTTATATTTCATGACGAGCCGCTGAATTGAAGCACTCTGGCTCTGCTCCTGGTGGTCGATCAGATGTGGTTTTATTTGGCGTGCTTCTTTATTTGAAGCTACTGTAAGTAGCTCTAACCACGTTGGATAAATTTTGACCGGACCGTCATGAATCATCATTGTCTTTTATGGAGGCAGAATTGACGCTCAGTCATAGCTGAGCAGATCTTGTGGGGTTTTCCCGGTATACAGTAGTTAGTACCTACCAAAAGTGATCTAGCGAACCCGCGACAGGATCATGGGTGCCCAAGGTTCATTGATGTACCTGAGGAGCAAAGACTAGCCCGTTTGGTCGGATCCCACAGAAATTGCTGAAAATGTTAATGCTGGCTATGATAGAAAGGTGTCAGAACACACATTACAGCTTGCTGCATAAGCACAGACCGGTCAGAGTGCAAAAACTGTTCAGGAATGGTTTGAGGAACATGAAAAAGTGTTCAAGGTGTTTACTTGGCTTTCAAATTCCCCAGATCTCAATCTGATCGAGCATCTGTATCTGGATGTGCTGGACAAACAAGTCTGATCCATGGAGGCTCCACCTCGCATCTTACGGGACTTAAAAGATCTGCTGCTAACGTCTTGGTGCCAGATACCACAGCACACCTTCAGAGGTCTTGAGGAGTCCATGTCTCGATGGCGCAGAGCTGTTTTGGTGGCACGAGGGGGACTGACACAATATTAGTCAGGTGGTTTTAATGTTATGACTCATCAGGGTATGTATGAATAGAATGTAGAAAAAAAATATCAAGAATTGTGCCAATTCGTCATGTGCTGTGACCTTCTGATGCTACACAATGTACTGCAGCTATCTGTGTGGGTTTGAATTTGGATAATCCTCTCGACTACAGCGTCGAATTTGAGGATGAGAGCCCCTGGCACTCAGTAAAATGGTTCAATATGCAGGAGTAAGCAATGACTCTAATTTGAAAAAGCATGTTGAGGTATGCTTCACTAATTTGCTAACCACAAGTGGTTTTATTGAATTAAGTTAGCCTGTTTTCTTTGTTAATGCCAGGTTTGACTAGCGTAAAGGTAAATACTGAAATCCTACATGTTTTCAAGGCCAAACTAAAAATTGTAACCTGACTTCAAACCTAAGATTCGGTAGCGCTGATCTTCTTTGTAGTAACTTGTGTCTGTTGATAAATACCAATCAGCCATAAATTACGCTCATACTTGCATGCCACAGATCTATTATACTTATTAATTGTGAAACATTATGTATGGCACGTAGCTGTTGCTGACATTACTGATGAACATTCCTCAGCTAGTATGGCGCTTGGTAAACCTAGGTTTGGTCCTCCTCGGGTGTACTTGTATCATTGTGCCATCTGTTTTCTACCGGGTTAGTAAGCCGTTCTGGAGAAGAGCATCTGCTAAATGAGTAAATGTAAATATGGCTGGTAGCACTTTTCCATTAATAATAATGGCGAGGAATTAGCTCACAGTGACACAGACATTATAACAAGCAGAGACTAAACAGACTAAAATGCATTAAAGGCTTTCTACTGGATTTTTTTTTTTTTTTACAGTATGTATAGCATGTGCACATTATGTACAGCTTTAACACTAAAGTAAGCATTGTAAATATGTACATATACGTATAAGTACAGTAAATATTTCACAGTGTGTACAGGTAAAGAAAGTCTAGGGTATAAATTGCTCTTGACTATGAATAATAATAATAATAATAATAATAATAATAAGCATTTGAAAGGGCTGAATGAAAAACATGCTACAATGATTAGTCACAATTTTTCTCCCGAATATTGAAGTCACAATTATTTAACATAATTATTCTCTATAATTTAGGAACAAATAAAAACAATCAATCAAACAAAAAACAAACAAACAAATGAATGAATAAAGCAAACTAACAAACAGGCAGATAAATACATAAATAAATACATAAATACCACCACTGCATGCGAGCAAACAGTTAAACAATATAAATAGGACTTAATATATCACAGCTAATGAACAGTGATACCTAACATTGTCCCATTAACTTTATCCCATTATCTTGCCAAAGCTCATCACTAAAATCACAGCCAATTAGGTTTAATTAAAAGGGGAAGCCAAATAGCCAAATATCATGATGGTGATTAAATGATGGAATAAGTCCAACAGCAGTGTCGTCTATATATATATATATATATATATATATATATATATATATATATATATATATATATATATATATATATATATATATATATATATGTCTCATTTAGTGTAATAAGACATCAAGTGATCTTAGATATCGTTCTTGATATTTAAAGTCTCCAGTGAGAGGGACTGACTAATGAGACTTGGTGTAAGGGGAATTGTAATCGGCTTTGCAGACTCACACACAACACACACGCGTTTACCTCTCCAGAGACTCCAGCTTGCAAATTAGTGGTGCTCACCTGCTCGCCTGTCTTATTTTAAGCTTAATTATCAGTTTGCGAGCGATCGGCTCGAAGAAAGCTACATTTCCTTTCTTTCCCCACCAGGTGAGAGCTCATTTCCTTTTCCCTGCTCTGATATGTCATTGTTGTTTCTTTATTTACACCAGAGCTTCTCAACCTTTTGTAACTACACCCCCCTATCATGTGGCATCCCCCCCACTACTGGAGGAGACCAGGTATAATGATTAATTATTCTATATAAAATCTATCTATATATAACCTACTTTTTAATCTGTGTTTGATAGATAACTTTTATGACTTTTATAAAACTATATAACAGACAGGTATGGAATATGAATGATCAAAAATGTTTCTGAACAGGATAACTACTTTGATCAAGAGAACTGGACTGTAATAACTTGTGCTATTTTACATGTAAAACATGTTGCTTTACTTTCGTCTTGCGTTCTAAAAACATTTGCATAAGAACGATGTAAATTGGGACGAAGGGCGCGTCTCGTTATCCATGACATTGTTAAATCTCCGGCTCTCAGCTCCTCACTGTACAGAGCAGACGCAGAGAGAGGTGAGAGTGCAGTGGGAAAGCAAGACCTCGTGCTTGCAGGACAGTACTGATGACATTTGGAAAATTGCTAAGGTTTGTCCAAAAAGTCACTAGATTTGTCGTTAAAAAAAAAGGTCGCTAAAGGGGTCTGAAAAGTTGCTAAGTTGGCAACACTGTCTGCACTGACAGCTAGATAAAAAGCAGGTTAAGCTCCGCCTCTCCCCAGCAAGAATTAAATACAGAGGGCAAGGGAATGCAGGGTTTTTCATTTATGCACATTCTATCTGAAAAGCAATAAAATACACCGAGTACCCAGATGATTTTTTTCTTGAAAACAATTTGCGCCCCCTTCCGATCTCTTCCTGTCCCCCGGGTTGAGATCCACTGGTGTAAGTGAGAACAGAAATGAACTTGCATTTTATAGGCTTGTTCAAAAGCCCACTTTTTTACACACACAAGATGTACATAAATTAAATACAAGGTAACATAACCATGATACTGTGATAATGTGGCTTATATTTGTTTTTTTTTTAAAAAATGCTAATGCTTTCTGTTTGGTTACAGAGGCTAAGGTTATAGTTAGATTCAGTTGTAGCATATCATGAATTAGTTGCTTTAATATGAAAGGTCCTCCAAATGATAGTAACTTGTGCATGTATTTGTACTGTTGTCCATAAAACCTGAAAGAGAGAACCCATGGTTAGGCCTCTTTCATTAACAGCCAGTGGCTCTCCTACACACTTCATCTGTTCCTTTTTGTATTTATATCCGTCTCTTCTCCAGATCAGTATAACTAATTTAACGCCTTGCTCTTCCTCATTATCTCACATGTCTTATTTTTCTCTCTCAATTCACTATTTCGAGTAGAAATATTACCAAAACCATCAACTCAGCATTCATCAGACTACTGAGTAGTTTTACTGAGAATAGCATCAGTAAACAGCGTCGTGCATAAGTATTCACCCCCTTTGAACTTTTCCACATTTTGTAGTGTTGTGGTCTGATATTTAAACAAATGTAATTTGGCATTTTCACCATTTAATTTAGACAATACTGTATGTTGTTACTGTGTGATATTTTGAGTCTTGGGTTAATCTTTTTTTGAAAAGCAGATATTTGTTGGTTGCATAAATATTCACGCCATAGGTCAGTACTCAGTAGAACCACCTTTGGCTTAAATTAAAGCAGTGGGTCTTCTAGTACATGTCTGTCTGTTTTGGAAGTCTTGCCACAGGCTCTCATTCAAATTGGCTTTGGCTCGGCTTTGACTGAGCCATTTGCACACATTCACGTTCTTGGTTTTGAACCACTTCAGCGTAGCTTTAGCAGTATGCTTAGTGTTGTTGTTCAGTGTGAACTTCTGCCTCTGTCAAATCTCTTGCAGACTGGAGAAGGCACTTTATTTACCTCTCTCCATCTTGCTTATTTCCCAGCTTTGTGGAGTGTCCAGGCTTTGGTTGTCCTGTGAACAGCTTCCCCCATCCAAACTGTGGATCTCTCCAGGTTCTTTAGAGTTACCCTTGGCCTCTTGGTTGCCTCTCTGATTAATACCCTCCTCACCCGGTCACTGACTTTAGATTTTTTGCATTGTACTGCTACTACATGATTGGTTGATTAGACAGCTGCATGAATGTACAGGTGTTCCTAATAAAGTGGACAGTGAGTGTATATGCCGATCTTTCTAGCAACAGTTTGGGAAAGGCGCACAGATATGGGTGTGATGGTCAAGTGTGGGGGAGGACAATACATGAAAGAACGCGATCACGTGACCAGCGATGAACGTACATCGTGCGGAGAGTGCAGGTGCTGTTACGTCACAGAAGGTGAAAAGGCAGACAGGACGTGTTCTTTGATGTCAGAGACAATCGATGGATCTACTCTGTGAATTTTCTTGTTGCACAGGTGAACTTCACAGAAGAAACGTTATGACTCCTATTCCGCCTGCTTCAGTCGTTCAGCATGATCTCTACAAGAATTTCCAGCCCAAAATACAGACAGAGGGCCTCGGGGACATACACAGCATCGTCGCCTTCCTTACTTTAGTCTTCTTCATAACAACGATTGTTCTGATGCTGTGTAATTTGTGTAATCTCAGGGACCTCTTTGTTCCCCACAGGGTGCCTTGTAGGGGAGAAAGAAAGTGAGGCCCTCCACAGGTGCTCGTAACTCTATTATCACGCCGCTCTGCATCCTATATTCCTGATGCACCTGCCTCGCCTCTGAGGAACAAATTACATATGAAGCCACCCAAGCCTAAACCCACTCCTTACGCTATGCTGATTCCCATCCCTCCTGGATTAGTCGATGGTGTGCAGCCGTTTGTCATGATCAGACCTGCTCTCCATGGAGACCTGTATCCGCCCCGAGTCCAGGACGGGACCTCAGTCTTTTTGTGGACGCCGCCTAAATTTCCAGATAGATGGGAACTGCCTCCTCCGTAGACAACCACCCCCCAAGTCCAAGTCAATTCCCAGGTCAAGACTGGTAAGTCCAAGTCAAGTTACAAGTCAAGACTGATAAGTCCAAGTCAAGTTACAATTCATGACTGATAAATCCAAGTCAAATCCCAAGTCAAGACTGGTTAGTCCAAGGCAAGTTACAAGTCAAGACTGGTAAGTCCAAGTCAAGTTACAAGTCAAGACTGGTAAGTCCAAGTCAAGTTACAAGTCAAGACTGGTAAGTCCAAGTCAAGTTACAAGTCAAGACTGGTAAGTCCTTAGCTTTAAGTTTCAAGTCCTAAACAATTCATAAACGTTCATAATGTGCTTATAAAATTGAAAGCCACAGTAATAATTAGTATAGCAAATTTAAAATTAGTGTTCATCACTTTCTTTCAACAACAAAAGTGTTCAACCCTTTCGTTGTTGCAAACAACATCATCTTTGTAGGCAAAGGCTACTATATTTGGGAGCATGGCTAACGCAAAGTGCTTCTGTTTTCAGGGAATGAGCGCTCTATCAACTTTGTCATTGTCTAGTGCAAGCTGATTGGCTGTCTGACTGGTTGAATGTTGACTTTGGAAATGAAGATTTATGCTGATTTGCTAAAAATGACTTGTTTGTTGGGAAAAGGAATAGTTGATTCACTGCCATATTAACCTTATTAACATGGTAAGTCAATACCATGAATGGGGTTCAATATTTTTGATCACAATATGTCAATTTCATTTCTAAAACGATTTCTTTCTATAGGCTAATAATTTTCATTGGTCATAGCGGTTCTTTATAGTGTAAGAGTTTCTTGTATAACCTACTGCACAGTTTAATGACATTTAGACCCATCTATTGGTCTCTGTAAATGTATCTTATATATCATTACTCTGTAAAGGAGCACACAGATGTGTGATCGAATCTGTTCTACCACTAGATGGAGCTAGATCTCTACCATTAGTCCTGCTTGTGTTTATTGGCAATACATGAACAGGTTGAATTGTACAGTGTGAGCTACAGAATGTATCATACAATAAATGTAGTCTCATAACTAGTCACAGACCAGCACATATAGATTTTTATAAATATGCTTAAGACAATTTTATTTATGCATACAGGTTTTTTTTTTTTATGATGGACCCAAAACTTGAAGCTTCAATGGCAGTCTTGTGTAGCTTTAGATTCCTTTGCAAGTGCACCGACAGATACACATTCCGCATTAAATTCTACACTGCATACTAGCTGCATACTGCTGATACAAGTATGCTAGCTTTGCATACTAAAATATGTGCATACTTGTATGCCTAGAGATTCCTTTGCAAGCGTAAGTTGAACACGCGTGTGCACATATTTACGTATGCTACATAGTGATCGAGTATCCTAATATGCAAATATGCAAGTATGCAGTAAGTGTGCTTCTCTGCAAATAGGATAGTATACAATTATGTATGTATCTGTGTATGCCATACTTTCAAACTAGCATATTACCATACTTTCATACTTGCCTCATATCCTCTTTCCATAGTAGCACACTTACTTACAACATACTTCCTAGCATACTTGTATAGTGTGGGGGAAAGTATGTTATGCATATTTTCAAATTACCCTATTAGCATGCATGATCTTTTTTATATATATATTAGAATACTTGTACACTAATATGTATTTTGTACGTGTGGACCTATGCAAGTACGCTGTTGTACAATAATGAACGAGTTTTGTGTCTGCACTCATTTAAATAACAGTAAAGAGCTAAAGACCTCATTGGAAAATTTGACTGATACATAAAGTATGTTGGTATGCAAATATGTATGCTAGTATGTTAGTGTGCTACAGTGCAAATTTGCACGTATTCCCAGGAAGAATGCTAGCATTAAAGTAATTCACAATCAAGTAGCCCATAGGGGGCCTCTTCTTGTCCCACCTTAACACATACACGTATCGATTTTCTTGTATTAGCCTTGAGAGCACAAGCGACGACTCATGCTCTGTCTGGAGGGAGGGAGTATGTGAGTGGTGGGCGCAGTCGTAGGCTCATGGATCCCTTGGCGTTCTTCGCTGCTTTTGGGAAGTGTGTGTGCATACATTTCCAGTTGTAGCAGCTTTAGCTTCAGAACATTTCATGCACTGAATGTCTCCTCATGATGGGGTGACGGCTTGTAGACCAACAGAGACTTTAAAAACACTGCTACGCTTAAACGGATATAAATCCTGCATTCAATTTTACATTACTACCTTCTTTAGCTATAATTATTTGCAGATTGACTATGGATCTCATTTGCATATTAGCAAACTAGCATAGTTTTTCATGCAGTATATTAGCATATTAACCTACTTTAATATTTGCATTCCAGAATACTAGCAGACTTTCATACTTTCACACCATTCGATTCTTATTAGATTCTCTTAAATAGGTATGAATTCAGCATCGCAGAACAGCTCACTAGCATAGTAGCATAATAGAATACAAAACATACTTGAATCCTTTAATGCTAGCACACTTGAATACCTGCCCACTTGCACAATTATTAACTTTGTAAACTTCTATAGTAGTACAGATGCATTCTGGCATAGTAGCATTTTATGATGGCTCTAATACATGAGGTGAGTTGGAGCACGTTATCAAAGAGAAAGCTGGCAATCTTACATATTGCACATTAGCATCCATAGCTACATGATGCATATCCAACAGTGGCATACTAGCATACTGGAAGAACTTGCCTGCAAGCATGCAATACACATGGCAGTGTTATAAGTGACCCTGACCTGCCTACACTAGATCAGAGAAAGGCATGTGTGTGTGTGTTCACTGTGGGAACCCACTTTCCCCCATGAGCTAGTTATCTATTAGACATATATGGAAAAACTCTGTCCATGTAGGCTACATTACATGACTGGATAACAATCTATTGATTCTTCCAAGCTGTTGTCTGGAACAGTTCCAGTTGGATGAACATTTATTGATTGGATGACAGGGAGGTGAAATGTACCAAATGGCGGTTGCCTTTAGGAACACGTGAAGAGATTTATCCATCTACAAATCTATAAATTCACAATCACAGTGATTTATTGTGAATAAGTAAAGTGTTTCATCACGTCCTTAAAAGTGAGATAGGATCAAACCAAGTGTCTTGTCAAGCCAATAATGTCTGTCTGAGGATCACAGAGCACACAATGCTTGTCGTTGAGTGTATAAACAGTGTATAAATATATGTAAATATACACTCACCGTCCACTTTATTAGAAACACATTCATTTATGCAGCTATCCAATCAGCCAATCACGTGGAAGCAGCACAGTGTATAAAATCATGTAGATACAGGTCAAGAGTTTGAGTTAATGTTCACATCAAATATCAGAATGGGGAAAAATGTGATCTCTGTGACCTTAACCGTGGTATAGTTGTTGGTACAAGATGGGCTGATTTGAGTTCTTCGGAAACTACTGATTCCCTGGCATTTTCACACACAACAGTCTCTTTTTTTGTGCAAAAAACAAACATCCTATGTGTGGTGTGTCTGCAGGCTGAAACACCTTGTTGCTGAAGGAGATCAGAGGAGAATAACCAGACTGGTCTGAGCGGACAGGAAGTCTATAGTAACTCTTTTAATCATTCTTTACAACCGTTGTGAGCTGAAAAGCATCTCAGAATGCACAACACATCAGATCTTGAGATGGATGAGCTACAACAGCAGAAGGCCACATCAGGTTCCATCAGGTTCCTGTCAGCCAAGAACAACAATCTGAAGCTATCATGGGCACAGACTCACCCAAACGACAGCTGAAGACTGGAAAAAGATTTTTTTTTCTTCTAATCTTCAACTGTCCAGTTTGGGTGAGTCTGTGCCCAAGATAGCCTCAGATTCCAGTTCAATTCAATTCAATTCCATTCAATTTTATTTGTGTAGCGATTTTTACAATGCACATTGTCTCAAAGCAGCTTTACAGAAATATATAAACATGGGATACAGTTCTTTCTCAGCTGATCTTAAAAATATTAGACTTTATGCAATAAGATGTAACTAATATTTTCTAAATCTTGGTTACTCCGTCCAAAACGATGACTATAGCTCAAGACTAAAAGGTTTTTTTTGAATGGAAATTGGATAGCTTAATTGGAAATAATATTTCACATTAAGTAAGTGCTAGAAAAGTTTCTCTTAATCTTAAATGCATTTTTCAGGAAGCAAAGACGAGGATGTTTTGACCACCATACTGCGTACTATACATAAACTTTTGAAACATTATGTTGTGTTATGGAAAAGCTCATATTGCAGGCTTTGCAATACATTTGCATGTTATTATGTTATTGTCGCTCAACTCCTCAGTTCAACCCACATTCATGTTTTTTTTTTTCTTAAATGAAAGTTAAAACATGATTCTGACTTTAAAATGTAAGCCAAAATTCTATTTGTTGAGGTTTTAGTTTAAAATCTTTTGACATTCATTTCTTATGTAATATACACACACACACATATATATTTCCCTAAAGTGCCCAATAACTCAAGCTCTGAATGGTAAAAAGTTTTGAAATTTGGCACATTGATACTACAGGCCACGCGTAACTGCCACACCACAAATGGCCCACGTGTGCCCATAGGTGGCGCTACAGGCCATGCCCAAAGTCTACGTGATTTTCCCTCCGCCCCGTAAGTCCAAAATGTCTGAAAATTGGTATACGTACCTTATTTCTCACGGGGAACAAAAAAGCCTTTGGGACCCATAATGTCTGCCATTATAGATTTTCCAGTACATTGAGAATTTCTCCAAAACTACAAAAATCTTTTCCTCATGAACCGTAGGTCTGATTCCCTTGAACTGTGGTACATATGTGTGGGATACATGTCTTTCTATAGGGTGATAAGCAGTAAGGAATCAAATTAAAATTGGCTAAACTATTTACATATTGGTAAATTGACAACTGTAGCACTTATTTCTTGTGAGCATAAATCAATGGAACATTAACCTGTGGACTTGATCTGTGACACACACAAAGAGGACACTACAGTATGTTACCATGTGTGATGGCAACCTAATTTCTCCAAAAACAATGATTTTAAAAATAAGAAATACTGTTACATTATGTTTAACAATAACTTTATCGTCCACTAGATGGAGCTGTTTGTCTTCGAGGCAAAGTACACTGTAGTGCATACTGCTTAAAAGCTTGCATTGTAAACTGAATTGTATTCACTGACTAATGTATGTTAAATAAGCGTTTTTGTATTTCTTTTCAGTTTGTAGAGTGCTTATTCGAGCCTCTCGACAAGCTGAACTGTGTTTAGCTATCTGTATATGCTCACTCAGAAACACGTGAGCAGAGGACAGAAAACTACAAAATGAACTTAAAATCTGCCACTGATCCAAATGCATTGAAATGTTGCATCTGTGGGATACATTTCTCTACCATGTCCATTTTGAAATGGTCCTCAGTCTTGAGGAGGAATCCGCCATTGCTGCTTGCAGCTATATTTTCTATTTGTTATTTTATTTTATTTTTTTAAATGTTTCAAATATATACTGGCATTGTCCTCCAAGTACCAAACATGTTATACAGACAATTTTAACCCTTTCATTCAAGCAAAGCATCCAGAATAAGTGATGGTTCTGCTGCCTCTCCTTTTCTGTAATTTGTATTTTGACTGAACCACATGTGCTTAGTTGATCTACTTTTATTTTTTTTTTGTGTGTGTGTGTGTAATCACATGACATGATAGACTGCATGAATCTACAGTCTGGGCTAGAAAGTAATCAGCCCAAGCCTCGCTTCTTCATACCATTTTGTGTTAATACTATTCTTACTTCCCTTGGTAGCGCTGTTACACTCAATTCCACAAAAATAATAAATAATCCGCTTTATATCATTTAATAAGAGCAATAATCTGATGTGGATACCAGAAATGAAACATTTTTATCTTCTTGAACAGAACCGGTTTTGGAAAAGGCCGGACTCCAGTATGTCATAAGAAAAGCATTAATGCTAACTGTTACATCATGCTGCTCAGCCCTGAGGGAACAGGACAAAAGGATTTAGCAGAGCAGCTAAATCCCCACAGCACTCTGGGAAATTTCCTGGTGTTTTGAGTGAGTGAGAGAGAGAGAGAGAGAGAGAGAGAGAGAGAGAGAGCGGTGAGGTGAGAGAAAATGTATAAAGGAAGAGAGTTAAAAAAGAGTGAGTGGGGATGAAGAGTGGGATGGCGTAGAGGATAAAGCAGCTTATGTCTGATTAGATGGAGGGAAATGTACTCTAAACATCCCTTTTTGGGGATTGCTGAGCTGATGTGTGTATGTGGATTAAGTGGGGGGGAAAGAAGACCGTTTTAATGGTACACAGAGTAAGGAGCCAGAACTAATCTAATTACAGCTGCAAGTCATATTTTATGTATGGATGCAGGAAGTCAATCCACAATTGATTATATTTCTTATTTTACAATCAAGTTAATCATTTTTATATCTAATTTCTCACCTTATTAAAAGTTTACCACTTCATCAAGTGGATAAAATGAGATAAATAACACAAACAACGGAAATTCAAATGCACTTTTATTAAAATAGGACATTCATGAAGAACATAATGCATGGATTTATCTCTGGACATCAGAAGACAGGTGGACAATAGTCATCACATTCTGATGATAATATTGATGAGTTGCACAATATAAACAGTGATATGAAATAATAAGGCTTTTGTCCAAATGTGTGTGCGATTGTGCCCTGCAATGGGCTGGCCCCCCTGTCCAGAGTGTCCCCTGCCTCGTGCCCCGAGGCTCAGGCTCCCCACAATCCTGTGTAGGATAAGTGATAGAGAAAATAGATAGATGGATTGACTTTTCCCCATTTCGCCCCAATTTGATCACCTGCCAATTCCCACCTACTAGCCAGTTCTCCGCTATCATACAACAGCGACTAACCAGGGAGAGTGAAGGTTAACATGTGCTTCCTCTGAGACACGTGAAGCCAGTCAGCAGCATGTTTTCGAACTGCCGCTGATGCTGTGTCACACGGCAGCGTAACACACTCAAAGGAAAGTGCTATCCGCCCTCTTCTGCATACAACAGCTGGCATATGGCCATGATTGACTATAGTCACTGTGATTGACAGAGTAATGAGAGTATACCATCGCTCCCACCCAGAGACCACGGCCAATTTTGCTCCCTTGGCTCCCGGCCACACGCGAGCTGGGAAAGACAGTTCTGATTTCACGACCTCTGACTTGATTCAGAGCATATCCGAAAGAATATATTAATCACATTATACACTGTTCATATAGAATGTACCAGTCAGATCGTCCGTCAAAATATTTTCTTCAGTGCACGTAGACAGAAGCAGCTTTCAGTGACTGTACATATATACTGTATATTTTAAAGGTTAGATTTAACACAGGATTTAATGTGTTCCACGCTTGACATTATCAGAATAGTCAATCCATACACAGGTATACTTACATTTGAATCTTTCTGAATCAGCACAAAAGTTCAAATGGAACCAAATTACAGTATCATACGTCTCTGTTCAGGCGGCAGAGAAAAATCAGTCAGTTATTCCATATATCAGCATTCTACAGAAAATTAAAGTCCGACAGCTAAAAAAAAAATATTATAAGTGAACAAACTTATGCATAACAAAATTTTCCCAGCATTGGAAGAAGGAAAGTTGCGACTGAAGAGGAAATGAAAAAAAAAATTCTCCAAACAGCATGATACATCCATCCATCTATCCATCTTCTACCGCTTACTCCTTTTCAGGGTCACGGGGAACCTGGAGCCTATCCCAGGGAGCATTGGACACAAGGCGGGGCACACCCTGGACAGGGTAGCATGATACATATTACAGCAGAGACTGAGCAGCATTGTGGCACATTTCTCTTACACTGTCCAGTCATTTATATACAGTGGTGCTTGAAAGTTTGTGAACCATTTAGAATTTTCAATATTTCTGCGTAAATAGGATCTAAAACATCATCAGATTTTCACACAAGTCCTAAAAGTAGACAACGAGAACCAAATTAAACAAACGAGACAAAAATATTATACTTGGTCATTTATTTATTTAGGAAAATGATCCAATATTACATATCAGTGAGTGGCAAAGGTATTGTATGTGAACCTTTGTTTTCAGTATGTGGTGTGATCCTCTAGTGCAGCAATAACTGCAACTAAACGTTTGCGGTAACTGTTGGTCAGTCCTGCACATGGGCCTGGAGGAATTTTAGCCCTTTCCTCAGTACAGAACAACTTCAACTCTGGGATGTTGGTGGGTTTCCTCACATGAACTGATTGCTTCAGGTCCTTCCACAACATTTCTACTGGATTAAAGTCAGGACTTTGATTTGTTCACATGATCTTTAGTAAACTGCAGATGGGCAGCAATGTTCTTTTTGAAGAGCAGTGGCTTTCTCCTTAAGGAGAATTGCAACCCTGCCATGCACATTGTTGTTCAGTGCTCTCCTGATGGTGGACTCATTAGCCAATGTCTTTAGTTGCTTAGAAGTTACCCTGGCTCCTTTTTGACCTCACAGATTATTACACAACTTGCTCTTGGAGTGATCTTTGTTGCTTGACCACTCCTGGGGAGGGTAACAACGGTCTTGAATTTCCTCCATTTGTACACAATCTATCAGACACCATGATGCCCACTCTATATCTATCCATCCATCCATCCATCCATCCATTTTCCATACCACATCCTACACAGAGTTGCAGGGAAACCTAGAGCCTCTCCCAGGAGCCTGTCCTCTGGACAGGGTGCGAAACGACAGACAATTTGGAAATGCCAATCAACCTACAATGCATGTCTTTGGACTTGGGGAAGAAACCAGAGAACCCAGAGGAAACCCCAATGCATGGGGAGAACATGCAAACTCCACACACATAAGGTGGAGGCAGGATAATAACTGGTTTGTAAGGTGTTAGATTATTGGGATAAGACGGACTAGTTTTCCGTCATTTGAGCCCACCATCCTCCTTTCATATAGAATTTGTCTGCTGCCTACAGTACAGTACTGTCATGTCTTGAATATGGTTTGTGTGCAATTCTTCTCAGAGGAAGTCATGCCGGCCCTTTAATACACCTATTACCGCTCCTGTTTTTCTGCTGAGGGTCTCTTTAGTGCACATCCTACAGTGTGTGTGTGTGTGTGTTGGCTTGCGTGGGCTGATGGCAAGAGTGGTGTTTAAATGTCATATAAATCAGCATTTAAATCTCTACACAACTTTGCGGAGGAGGAACCAGGTGCTTAATGAAAAACACTGTTTCTTTCCACCCCAACCTAGTAATAGCTTTAGACACTGATGTAACCAAACTCAGTAAACACTCCAATTTCATTTGTAAATCTGAATGTTCAAGTCATATAAGTCAATATTCAAGTCAAAGTCAATCATGTCATTCAATTGTGTGTCAGGCTGTGTTATTGTGTGTGTGTGTGTATTGTTTGTTCTTACATGTATGAAACAAAATGGCTGTAGTTCAGAGACGCCAGTTATCTAAACATGAAACATTGATGCTTCTGTAGAAGATCCTCTGTTTCAGCTGATACATCCACAGACATTTATGTCAATTCTTTAACGGAAGGTAACTAGTACGACAGAGAGAGGTCAGAAATCAGTTTCATATATTTACACTAACTGGTCTGAAGTGATCAAGTGATAATGAAGTGATAGCTTGTTAAAAAGAGTTGAATGTTTAAAGAATATATTTTATATTACTGTGTTTATTATTATTATTATTATTAGTAGTAGTAGTAGTAGTAGTAGTAGTAGTGAGTGCTTGACTCATGAAAATGTTACTTGCAGCATTTATTATTATTATTATTATTATTATTATTGAGTGCTTGGCCCCTGAAAATGCTACTTGCAGCATTAATTATTATTATTATTATTATTATTATTATTATTATTATTATTATTATTGTTGTTAGTGAGTGCTTGGCCCATGAAAATGCTACTTGCAGCATTATTATTATTATTATTATTATTATTATTATTATTATTATTATTATTATTATCTGTTCACAGTTCAGAGTAGAGGTGTGCATCCGTAATTTTTTCTTACATTTTTCCTTAATACAGTCGGTCAGATATGAAGCTTGCAGGACAAAGAAAGGCCACATTCATTCGCTCAGGAAATTACAGGTTGCTCACGCAATGCTGCTAAGGGTTTTCACTAAGCCAAATAAGTTTGTTATAAAATATCATGGGTAAGTACAGAAAATAGATAAATAAATAAACAAATACAGGAACGGGTGAGTCGGGGTAAAATAGTCTCACACACACACACACACACCTCTATTTCAGAGTCAAAAATGTTTACATGCAGCACCACTGTGAAACGAAACATAACCACTTCACTTGTCATGAAGTAATCATTAAAAGTTAAGTATTAAAATATAACATTGTTGCCATTCAGTCATGTTGGCTGTTTATCCGGACCCCTGATCTAGGAGAACATTTCAGTCTCTGACCTTATTTCATTTTTTACATCCTATACAGAGTCTGTGTGTGTGTGTGGCGGGGGGGTGGGGGGGTTGTTCAGTCCAAGCCAAGAAGTGGAAAAAATATGGAAAGAGTGGTGCAGCCCTTAGGGAGATCTGAAGATGTGTTTTACTGCAGGACCAGGAAGGAGAAGCTGAGAGGCAGAAGAGAGAAAACAAAGGGAAAGAGAAAAGGAGAAGGGAGAGAGAGAGAGAGAGAGAGAGAGTGAGAGAGAGAGAGAGAGAGAGAGAGAGAACGTCTAACTAAGTACCAGACAACCGGAGAAAAAATACTACTACACTATCTTGAACTGCAAAATTGATGGCCTAGCACAGTGAAAACTTCTTCAGTGTAGGCAATATCTGTGATATTTCTCTTTTACAATATTGTTGTGAGACTACATTTATTTATTTATTTGTTTGTTTAAATGTTCTGTACTTGATGCATTTCAAACTTGGTTACCTTGAGAGACATAAAGCGATCATGGCTTTTACTCGTCTTTGGTGTGTGTAATTTTTTAAACTCGGGTTAATCGGCTGATTAGTAAACTCATGGCAGTGGCGAACGGTGTGTGTTTCTATCAGCTGAGTTGGTAATAAACAGGTAAACAAAAATCAATTATAAATGTCAATTCCTCTGTTAATATATTATTATTCTTATAATACATTATTATTATTATTATTATTATTATTATTATTATTATCATGTTAGAAAGTGCTGTAAACAATGGTAGGTTAAAAATGTATTATATTATATTATTATATCATAATTTCATAATGAGAAATATTAGCTACATTCACCACTATTTAAAAAGATTTTTGCTAGTGCAGTGTGGTCTCAGGTCAAGTCAGAAATGTGCATTTTGTGTAAATTTTGATGTTTCTGAACCAGTGAGCTGAAGTAGATGTGTATATATAGCGTGCGCGTGTGTGTGTGTGTGTGTGTGTGTATGCCCTCTGTCAGAGAGCATCACTTTTCTAGTCAGCACAAAACCACAGAAGCACACAGCATGCTGTCAGTGCCAGAGAGAGGTGTGTGTGTGTGTGTGTGTGTGTGTGTGTATAGAGAGAGTGGGAGAAAAATGTGAATAGGGGTTTTGACAGCAGTGGCCTGTGCTTGGAGTTGCTGGTGTGCAGATTGACTCTGGCAGAAGCATATGCAGGACTGCAGAACACAAACAGCAGGCCACCCATCTCCTCCCCTCTCTGCACTCCTCACCTCTCCACCCCTGCACTCATTTGCACCTGGATCTGCAGTGCAATTTTAATTGCAGTCACACTTTTGACAGCAAAATTCTGCAAGTGAAATTATGTCCATTTCAAAATAGAAGTCTGCGACACAAAAACCGGTGTCTGTTTTTTTTGCATTGCAGGCTTCCCCCTGAAATCAGTGACATACCCAGGAATTCATTTCAGAGGGGAGGTTAAGCAAATATACGAAATAAAATCACTGCATGATCTGTATAATTATATTAATAAGTGAGACATGCTCATGCATCTTCTGCATGGACGGTAGTAGAAGTTGTGCACAATTGTTATTTTACCATTTAAGGCATAATGTACCAACAACCAATCTTGCTATATTGATAACGTTACCATAAAATACCATTATGACAGTTCTAAATGACATTTTATTTCACAAAACCAGATCTATACTTCTTTTCCCCCCAATTTCCCCCAGTACTACATGCTATCTCTGTGCTCTAAATGCTGGGTTTCAAACAGAAACAGGAAAAAAATGCATGATTCCAATTAGTTAATCCTGTTTCTCACCATAGCAGCTGGTAGCCAATAAAATGTGATTAAACAGAAAGAGAACGTTACTTGGACATTTTTGTGCAGTGATTACTCTATAATGATGTCCGTATACGTAAACTGTATTTGTATATTTATGACCATGCAAGGAATAAGCATTAGGAACTGGAAAAAAATTTCAGTGCAGTGTACAAGAGCTTTGGCTGTTCAACCCAAGTATAAATTATTCCATTAAAAGAGGCAGCATAGTAGTCAGTCAGGAGGGAGGATGAGTTGGTATAACTGTGAGGTTTGTTTAGTAAGTAAACCAGTGCAGACATGCTGGCAAGCAAGAAATTGATAACTCTCATTAATTAGCATTAAAAAAACATATTTTATATACAGAGTGCCCCAAAAGTCTCCATACACTGGGCAGTGTGTTTGGCAGCACCACGTCGGTTGTGCCTTCATCTGAGGACGTGCATTTCTTCTCGATTGGTCCGCAACATGTCCAGTACTTTTTAACTTGTTAATAAGTTTGTCACCAATGTTGTGTGTGAGAATGAGAATGAGATAATTGGGCGTAACCTAAAGATAAGACTGTATAAATAGGGCATTGAGTCTGTGCTTCACTTTGGGAAGTCTCACTGATTGGATCTCATGTTGTTTTTTTGAACAATAAACTGGATTTTTGCTTCTCTCATCCAACGTGCTCTAGATTGTGCTTTTGAGTATGACCACTTATGGAAAAAGATCATTAGCACCACTAGTCGTTTTTGACATGACACATGTTTCCCGTTAAAGTCCATCGCAACCTTGCGACAGCTTCTCGATCCAGCCATGAGAATGATTTCAATACGTTCTTCTTTTGTCAAAGGCGTTTGAAAGATATTGGGAGACTTTTTGTTAAACAGTGTTAATTTCCTCTATGTATGGAGACTTTTGGGACACTCTGTAGTACACTTAAAACATGAAAGATACACTGCATTCACAAAGACAACAAAAGCACCTCATTCTCATCACAATATTGATATCTGTAATGCTGAGTCATAGCTGAATTGCTAACTTGTCTGTAGCTTGAGATACTGCACACATATGCACACATTTTTGTGTACAATCAGAGATGATCAGTTCGGCCCAACAGTCCTTCGACTGCTGATGCACGGATTTTGAAGAAGTGACAGTTGGCCAGTGATACTGTGGGATTTGTATATTTACAAGACAGAAGATCCCAGACACCAAAACATTCTGGGGTCTGACTATGTGAGAGTTGGCTCATGGATAACAACGCAAATGTTTACAGAATGTTTTGGTGTCTGGGTGAAATGTTTTGAAGGCGGACGGAAATGCAGACAACCTTTTATTTAAACAAAATACCAACAAAACAAACAAAAGGCAGGACAAGAACCAAAACAACAGCACATAACAAGACAAAGGCAAGGCAAGGAAAAGTCAACGGAAATACTAACTACTAACAGCAGCAAATGTTCAGCAAATAAGCAGGAGAAACAGTGCTTTTATAGGGGAACCAATGAGGAGAACACAACAGAAGTGTGCACAAACACAGGAAGTGACCCAGAACCAAAGGAAGAATTTCAAAAATGTGGCTTGGCGGTGACCCGTCCAATGGTGGAGGTGACACTGGGATCTGGCTGTGAGAGTCGACTCATGGCTAACAACGCAAATACTCACAGGAAGCTCTTAAAGACAGGGGGTGATTTATTTGCATTTCATTTAAGTGAAACTCCCTGACCCTGCACTCTGTGTTCACTGTAATGTTCATACAGGATTGTTCATGCTAATTGCTTACAACTAACTTCTGTCTGCATGAGTGCTGGCTCTAGCATTAGAGGCAGCTTTAGACAAACTGAACGATTGGATGAAGATACAAATGGCAAAGCCAGGTAAATGTTATATTTAAAATTCAACACTATTAAGGAAAATGTGGAGCGGGAAGACAAAAACAAAACACAGACACCTAAACCATCAAGAAATGCTACTGTAAGTGAAATGGCCTAGCAGCATGGCATTGGCTTTCCCTTTACAAACACTCGGGCACTGGCTTCACCGTGACTGTACATGGAGCTTTCGCTTTGCCTGTTTGTGTCTCACACAAGAATGTTTCATAGACAACTGAATCCTGAGGGCGCAGACGCTGTCCACATGAATCCGAGACAATATCTTCCCTTCAGTCCTCCGGCGCAGGCTTTCTTTGGCAAATAGCACAGGCTGAGAAGCACAAGCATCAGTGTGGAAATATATTGAGATGTAGAAAGGGGGAGGGAGAGAGACAGAAAGAGAGAGCGAGAGAGAGAGAGAGAGAGAGAGAGAGAGAGACAGAGACCGGACACAAACACCTTATCCATTGTGATTCATCATATGCATGGGGTTGAGACTGTACCTCACAACACTGTCTTGACATACATAACCTTTAGCACTGTGCCATATATAGCACCTATTTTTACTTTATCATCATTGTCAAGGTGCTTTGAAGGAATACACTGGCATTTTGAACCTAATTTCTACTTACTTTTCTATTTGTGTGTGTGTTTACCATGGACAAGAATTTCGTCATCATCTATTTGATTCAACATTAATTCATTTATATTAGATATCAAAGGGCAGCTGTTGAATTCCTTCAGTAATCATATCAAACGCATGGGGTGTGTCTCAATCAGCTCCCTAGTTCACTAGTTAGGGCACTGATAAGGAAGTCGGCCATTTTAAGGGCTGTCTTAATCGCGGAATCCTTCCAGTACACTTATTGCACATATTCGCTCCCTAAAAAAATCCCACAATGCACCACAAAAACCAGGGATTTTCAATGCTCAGTATATTCCCTTACAGGAAATGACGTTGTGTTTTCTGAAGTCTCTCGGCTCGAAAAAATGGGGGACGAACTCTCAGCCAACTTCATCTACAAAGGTAAGTCGCTTCTTATTGTTGTTGTAGCTCTCAAATGATTACTAACGTTTGCGATTTTTACATTTATTGGACATTGTTTGTGTCTAATGACTTTTAAGTGTTTCACGATTTTTAAAAAAAAATCCACTAGCTAATCTACGATCCTGCTTGACGTACCATGACAGAAATGCATGTGATTAAGCTAACAAATTTATATGACATATGAGACTTATATTTCTAAGTTTTTAACTTCTGGTGAAGATTTACAACGCGAGTACGTACTCATGTTGCCGGAAATCAAGTTATCAGTGTCCCAGTGTGTAGTGAGCCAAGGTCCTTCTAGTGCCCGAACTCATGTACAGGATATACTGATTCGCTATTCTTGGTTCTAGAGGTGGGACTACTGTTTTTAGAGGGAAGATCTGTGTTTATGTATTGGTAACATATCTAATCCCATTAGAACAGCTTTGGTATGTCTTTCTCTCATGCTCTTCTCATCTCAATACCTTTATTGTTATAGTTTTATGTTTGCAGTTTTAAATTATGTTTAAGTGCATAATGCATTATTCAAGGAAATACATGAATTACAGTCATATGGTTAACACAGAGCAGTCCATAATCAGAAAACAATAAAAACAGGCAAGGGTTAAAAACAGGAAGCATAAAGTTATATACTGCTTAGACTTAACAACCCAAAAGCATGATTGTAAAGAATTGTAGGCTGAGACGGAAGCAAGTGCAGGTATGGCAGTTTAATCAATCAACAAGAAGTTCAAAGGATCAGGCAGAAATCAATGTATATAGGCAGGCAAGGGTCAAACGATCAGGCAAACAGGCTAAACTAGGCAAGGCAGAGAATCAAGGTCAACAGAGTAAACAAAGTCAAGAACCAGAAAAGCAAACACGACATAAGGCTTGGAATAACGACAGAGACTAAGCAACTGAGCGTAATACTTTGCAAAGACTAAGCGTTTGAACAGTCTCTTGTATAACTACTTTGGTTGTGAGTGCGTGTGAGATTGGACGCAGGTGTGCGTGATTAGAATGAACGTGAGTGTTTCTGGGAATTGCAGTCCATGGCAGCCATGTTTGTAGGCCGCAGTGCACGATGGGAAAGGTCACTGGTTTGCTGTGACATGACAACTTCGCAAAGATATTCAGACATGACAGCTAGGCAAACAAATCAAAGACTTAACACAGCAGAGCCGAACATTATAAGATAACAAACCAATCACTGGACTAAGACCAAAGCAAAACAAAAACAAGCACACAGCTCTCCAACAAATGCTCTTAGACTTGACTGTTAAGTAAAGACGTTTTTTTGTTGTTGTTGTTTTTTGTCAATACAGGCAAACATGTCGACATTCTTGCCCACAGTAATCACGCATGTGCTCCAGATGCAGTGGAGAGAGTTAAATTGAAAAAAGTTTAATTAATTATAAAGTAACAAAACTTCCTCCAGAGTTAAGTGCAATCAGTGCAATCTAAAGTGAAAGCCATAATCTCCATTGTGGGTAAGACCTGGAACCATAACCCATAAACCCATATTCAACCTCCTGCTAATCCCAGGCAAAAGAGGAGGCCGACTTGGACAACATCCTCCGAAAATAAGACCTGCACCTGAGGAAATTTTTTGCCTTTAGTCTCCTGTAAGTACCAGATACAGTACTCATCGACTCCATGCTCTCTGTTAGCTATGTGGCATCTCTCAAGTATTTATCCTCTATACGTTTGCTTGTGTTTGTGCTTATGGCTTAGGACAAGGACTGGACAATTCACTAAAGGTTAAATGAAACGTGTATGACTTTACCCATTTATATCACTGTGATGGAGATCCTTTGTCTGACAAGAGGATAAAACCAAATGTGAGCAGCTGACAAACAACCTCTGCATGGCAAATCACGCCTAACTAACTGGGAGATGCTCTTGGCATTTCAGCGGAAAGGTGAAATGGAATAAAAAGCAATTAATGTACAGAAAGGTCACACATAATGTCACGTGAGCAAAACAGAAGCATCGATCTTTCTTCTGAGTTTGCTGTCATCACGGCCGTGCATATTACTCACGGTCAATTTATGCAGTGTTTTTTCATATCGATCAACCTACGCTCTTAGTAAATAGTCCTTCAGTTTATCCCTTTGGGGAAACCTAAACATGTTTCATGTAGAACCCTACAACAGCGGCGTTCCCTTTTAGAAAATCTTTCAAGAAAGATCTATTAATAATAATAATTTTTTAAAAAAAATCCCTTTAAGAACATTTTCCATTGTGTCATTCTCACTGTCAGTTTGATATGTTATTATACTTGTCATCTGCTTTGCTAAAAATAAATGTTAAAAAAAGGTATCTAAACTAGTGCTTGTCATGCTAAATATCTTCTCAAGTGAAGTAATTAGCAAGATACAGTATTATTAACGGCTGAATAACACAAATAGACAAAACGCTCAGATGGACACAACGAAATAGTGGCCCAAACAAGTCAGGAATCCTAAACAGGGGTGGGACTTAAGTGAAAGTAAAGATGAGTGAAAAATCTTATACAGTTAAACACATCCAGCCAAAAATGTACTCAATTATTAAAAAAACTAAATGTTTTTAACTAATGAAATTAATTTAAATGTCTTGTTTTTACATGAAAACAAACTTTTATTACTTCTTGAAAACAGCTCTGCCATTTTTCCATAAAAAACATTTGCTAGTCATATGAATGACTGACTACATCATTTGCTAATGAATTAATCAGAAGCAAAATATCCTGCAAATAACAAATGTTTATCATCAGCTACATTCTGACCTGCTGCCTAGCTACTGGAATCTATGCTAGTCAAACCTGGCATTAGCAAAGAAAACAAGCTAACTGTGTTAAATTTAGTCAGTTAATGTTAGCGACTTGGCGAGACTTACCTCAAAATGATTTTTCATATTAGATATGAGTGCATCCCGTCTAGGGAGGTCAAATCGATTTATAAATTTTATAGTCTTTTCTTCTATTGAAACATTTCATTGAGGCAGGGCTAGAGCACAACACAAACGAGAGAAATCGCATTCTTTTTCAAGAAGAGGCTCTTTTTTTTTTTTAAGTCAACGAAGCAGACAACAGATATAACAACACACCGCATGAAAATAAGAATGAAAGAGAGAACGGAACGAATACTCACAGCCATTTAAGCTAATGTTAACGAAGACTCCTGCGATGTAAAATCAGTGAAAAGGTTACATTTCAGCACATTTCTGCTAGATACTACAGTGTCTGATCAGTGACGGCGCCCTTCTAGTTATGATGACGATAATGGAAAGTGATATTGATTGTTCTCCATCATCAAGTCAGTGGAGTGGATTTGACGTATTCTTTACCTCAGCATTCTCACTTCCTTTAATGTACACCAAAACACAACTGATTCTGCTTATAAGGTCATTATTAAGCACTTCATAAGCTGTGTCAGGTGTGTTAGAGCAGGGACAGCACAAAAATGAACAAATGTGCAGTTCAGAGTGATTATAGGACAGGAATTGAGAAGCGCTGTGGTAGCTAACATGAACTGAATGACAACAATGGGAAAACACATGAACGGTGCAAAGTGAAAAATAAACTGCTTGGACGTGTGCTTCCTATTTTTTTCTAACACACACACACACACAGGCAGTTATCGGTGAAATCACACGTCTCTTTCTTACGAATCTGTAAACAAAAACAAGGCATAATGGTTTTCATGTATTCCCTGCCACCCTGCAATTTCTTTACTCTAATTTTCTTCACCTTCGTGAAAAATCTCATCTCTGGTTGCTCTGGAGTTCCCATTCCATCCGTAGCCTGCTCTCGGTCTCCCTCATGCCCGTTAATGGACCTGCTTTCTGCTACTCTAGATGCTCTCAGAAGCGTAGCTGAGTATGTTCTGGGGTCGGTTTTCACTGCCTACTCAAAATGGCTATGAATTACAGAGAAGGTGACCTGATCCTGAACCCGTCATGTGGAATCAGCAGCAAATGGCTGGATGTGGAAAGCTTTTTCTTATTGTCTAGTACAGTTTTTTTTCTTGTTTGCAGAACTGAGAAATACCAGTGCTCCTGAAGGCCTTGATCATTACAGAAGTGTAGAAATTGTTTAGTTATAGTAGAGCAGGGGAAAAGTTCAGGACAGTGAGTTCCCATTATTCATAAGCAGATTTCTACGTTAGTACAGGAGCCTTTGCAGGAACCCTGAAGTATTAGGTGTTTTATTTTAGCCGTGTACTTTTCGCTAACATAAATAACATTGCATGACTAGCATAGCTAAACTCTCCAGAAACGCTTTTCATTAACACCTAATAGCAAGCCAAAAACATCACCGAAGTTTTGTTATGATAGCTTCAGGACTGCAATTGATATGAACAGTTTTGCACTCAAGTCTCCGTCAATGAACAGCTGATAACTTCAGCAAAATGGACTTCATGTGAAAACCATAATGAATTTCCTGGTTACACAGTGCACTATTTGACCATGTCGTACACAGTTATGGAAGGGAATTATTTATAATTATACTATCCGGTGTCACCCAGATGAGGATGGGTCCCCTTTTGAGTCTGGTTCCTCTCAAGTTTTCTTCCTCATGTCATCTCAGGGAGTTTTTCCTTGCCACCGTCGCCCTTGCTCATTAGGGATAAATGTATCAGTTGAAAATTTATATCCTGAATTTAAATCATTTATATACTGCTTTGTGACAATGTCAGTTGTTAAACGCGTTATACAAATAAAATTGAATTGAATCAAAGTGTGTTGTACAAAAGGCTCACGAATCAAACGTTAAACCACTGCTGCGTGGCTTGTGTAGCTAACAATAATAATATCAATAATAATATTTGCGCAATGAAGAAACAAAACAAAATGCAAATCAATTATAACACAATGAAAATGCCAACCAAAGGTTACATTAAGAACCTCTGGGCAGCATGTTCATTGTGTTGCTGTATTCTCGCACAATTTTCATCTCTTCTGTTACTTTACGTAACAATCAGGGTTCTTGCAAGGCGGTAGGAACACAAGACCTGTACAGGAACTGCGTAGCTTTCATTTCAGAACTCTTGAGTCCAGTGGTGGATCGTCCATAGCAGCAAGTGGGAAGAGTCTCTCCAGAAACATTATATCCACCATTAAACAAATGCTCATTATCATGAAGTCCTTTTCACAACTCCAAATATTTGGAATTTCACTGAAATACTAATCACCAATTTTGAGTGACCAACGATTTGAAATGTTCCTATCGGACAGATATACGCTGATGTTCCATTGATTTGCTCACCTTTCTAGATGCTGCACGATCATTGTGCAGAGCGCTTGCTGCCAAATTTAGCTCCATTGTTATTGCTGTGTTTGTGGTGCCTTGTAAGTCATAATTGCAAGTTGTAATAATGTCATTTCCCACCTTGGGACATTCAAAGTGTGAGATGCCTCCAGGAAAGAGTGTTTTTAGAGCTCATAAAAGCTACTTTAAATGCACTTTTACAGTTACAGGCTTGAGAGACTACTGGTTCTGTTCTACTAAAGTGAACTTTAAAAAATTTAAGCAACATTTTTGACTGATATTGCAGCGCAACAACAACAGTGGATAAAAGCAAGTAGCATAAACGACTAACTTTAGTGATAACTACAACGTTGATGATTAGCTTCTCAAAAGTGTGATCAAAATGGCCAATGTTACAGATTTAACCAAGTATTGCGTCTGTATATTAACTGATCTAAAGCCAATACTGCTATAAACTAATAATATAAAGAAGGGGGAATTTACATTGTTCAATGTGAGCGGCCATGTTGTTTTGATTTTACGCCATAAACAGGGAAGGAACTGGTAGTTGAGAAGACTACCCCAGATGATGAGTTGAAATTGCAAGCTGAGAGGGCATTTTCCGTGGTTTTTACTGGTTGTAGGCGGGGGAATGACAAGTAGAACTTCGCCTCAAACGTATCATTATTTTTGTAACTAGTGGCCAAAATTGGAACTGCAACTAACAAAGTGCTAACAGAGGCCCACTTGGGCAATGCAGTTGCCAAATGTCTGCGGACATATGTGAGCTAATTTTCACAGAAGAGGGCAATTAGCACTTTCCTCTAAGAGTGTTCAGCTGGCCTGTGAACTACCATAAGCACCAATTTGAAAAATTGCATTGGCAGAGCTGCATATGTGAAAAGTGTTAGTCCTCCCCCTCACTCGGTTCATAGCTGTCGGAGGAAAACTAGCTAGTGGGTGGAAATTAGCAATGAAAAAGTTATTATTTGTGTCCGCAGCTCTCGAGTGGCGCAGTGTTTGCTCTGTCTTTGGGAGATTGAGTTCAATTCCCAACAATGCCACAGCCATCTGTGGCTGGGAGTCCAAAATTAGCCATGCTCTCTGGGTGGGAAGGATTGTGTTAATCTTTTTCCTGTCAATCATGAGCTCATGTATGCTAGATGTACCATGTGCTGGCCTTCACCATCCCTGGTTATTAGCTGCTGTGTGATAGGGGAGAGCTAGCTAGTGATTTGGTTTTGGCAAATGACCAAACTGGGAGAAAATGGCGTAAAAAAAAAACTGTATCGGCAGAACAATTTGTCATACACAACAAAATCTCCTGCGGTAATTCATCTCCTACAGTGTTGATTCACTCAAGTGCTGAATTGCACATATAACGTTGAATTCTGTGGCACGGCCCCTTGAATAACAGCTGAAACACTTGAAATAAGCCGTGGCATTCTTATTGTCATCCCAGTGCTAATCTCAAATCACATTACTGAGAGGTTTATGGATATGACGAGTCATATCCAGCCTTATATCATCACTGTAATGTTGCATACATGATGATATATTTTGACTAATTCTCCCAATATTATAAGGAACTACAGAGCAACTGTGAAGCCAATACAGTAGACATTGTTGCTATCAAATCAGATACTCTGTAAATGAAACTTATACATAGCCAACCCACCATTTCTTTCTATGTTTCTTTCTGTCCCTCTGTATTTTTTCTTCGTTTCTCACCAACATCCTGTTTTTTTTTCTCTTCTTCATTTCTCTTCATTTTGTCCTGTGCCTTATGAAAATGCATACATGAATCATGTGATTTTTCTCACGTATTATTCACGTGTAATTACTTGAGTGTTTACTTCCACATGGTGGAATGTTTTGACATTTGATCATATTTACATAATCACATGAGACAAACCTATGATCGTATGTGAAAATGTATGATTTTTCATAAGGGAAAGGACAAAATGAAAAATATGAAAAAATAACACACGGAATTAAATACATTGTGAAAATCAATGAATTGTGAAAAATTAAATGGGGAAACACAAGAGTCGTGTAAAAATCACACGTGAAAATCAACAACTCGGGTGTAAAAATCACACGTGAAAATCAACAAATCGTGAATTTTTTTTTTAAATCACACGTAAAAAAAATCAGGTGTAAAAATCACCCGTGAAAATCAAGAACTTGTAAAATCCGTCGTGAAAATCAACAAATAATGTGTAAAAAAAAAAAAAAGTCAAGTGAAAAACAGATTCACGTTTAAATCATAGGATTATTCACAATGGAAGTTTGTGAGAGGTTCTCTTCCTCTCACCTACCCCTCTTTCTCTTCATCCTTCCTTCTTTTTTTTATTTCACCATCACTCTGCAAGAACTTAGTGCATTTAATCAATTAATTACATTTTTAAAAATTATTATAACAAATGATATCCCCACAAATCAGTTTCTCGTGCTTGTATAAAGCTGAGACCTCAGTATTACTTACATGAGAGAGAGAGAGAGAGAGAGAGAGAGAGAGAGAGAGAGACGGTTTGCACATTAAAATATATATATATAAGTATTTTATTCTATTTGATTTTCTTTTGTTTCTCTTGTTTTACACCGCCCTTCCTTTGTACTTGCTTTGGCAATACGAATGTACGATTATTTGTCATGATAATAAAACACATGAAAACTGATAATTGAGAGAGAGAGAGAGAGAGAGAGAGAGAGAGAGAGAGAGAAGAGCGCGTGCAGGGTGTGATCTCGGTGGCTCTCGTAGCGCCAGTGAGAGAGAGAGTGAGAGTGAGAGAGAGAGAGATTATAGCGGTCTACGTCGACAGTAACCGGACTCTGTGACTCTCGGCGCTCGGGTTTGGTAGAAAGTTGAGGGAAGAGACGGAGACGGAAAGCGGGAGCGGAAACACCGACCGGCGGTGAAGGAAGAACAATACCGAAGTCTGCTTCTCGACATTGACACTTCCACATCAGCAGCCGCCATCGTTACTGAGTGGATTTGTAGCAGCTGCTCGGGAGAGACGCTGTAAAAGCTCCACCGCAGGAAATGATGTAAATGTTTATAGAAAAACAGTTCCATTACATACAGAGGCGGCGAGCGCGCGCGCGCACGGGATGCTTTGCTTCACTAAGCTCCATTAGGAGTTACTTTGGATATTTTTTATTTCCAGTAAAACCCGCACACAATTCTCGCCTGTATTTGGACTTTTCCGTCGACGCGAGTATCGTGTAAGCACTCGGGGCGCACTCGTGTTCCTCGGAGCGCATGCGTTCTCGGGAACCGGGGCTGTGATCGGCGGGGGCGCCGCGCGCGCGCGGGTTGATATGGCCGCGTCGGGAGGAGCGAAGAGCGGGAAGCTGGACGAGGCGCAGGCGCTGGCGCGGAGCTGCGCGGGGAGACCCGACTTCCTGCCGTGCGACGGACTCTCCATCTGCGCCACGCACAGCCACGGGAAGTGCTTCAAGCTGCACTGGTGCTGCCACCTGGGCTGGTGCCACTGTAAGTTATTACACCGTCACCTCACCGGTACTCCACCCGAAATACACCTCAACTCACAACCCTGCAGCACAATACAACCGGAAACTTGTCCGTTATGGGAGGAAAAAAAATCCCATTGTTGTACACTCTGAAAATGAAGGCTCCACTAGGAACCTGTAGGGGTTCCTTATTGACATTAGGTCACTAGAACCCATTCGTTTTTCAACAACCTTCTCAACAAGGTTATTATCCTGGAGGCACTTTAGAACCGGTTGAAACACCTCTACAGGGGCCATTTGTATTACTGTGTACTTGGCTAGTGTTTGTAAAAATACACTGTATAGCATCAGCAATATGTGCTTGTTGAACATCTCATTCCAGATTCAGCCCCCGTTTGCGGTTATAATAACCTCCAGTCTTCTAGGAAGGATTTCCACTAAAGTTTGGGTCGTGGCCGTGGGGATTTGTGCTCATTCCGCTACAGGAGCGTTAGTGAGGTCAGACACTGATGTCAGGCGAGTAGGTCTGGGGTGCAGTCGGCGTTCCAGTTCATCCCAAAGGTGTTCAGTGGGGTTGAGGTCAGGGCTCTGTGCTCTCGAGTTCTTCCACTACAAACTCGGCAAACCATGGAGCTTGCTTTGTGTACAGGGGCACTGTCATGCTGGAACATGTTTAGGCCTGTTAGTTCCAGTAAAGGGAAATTGCATATAGTTGTGTACTTCCAACTTTATAGTAACAGTTTGGGGAAGGCCCACACATACGGGTGTGATGGTCAGGTGTCCACATACTTTTGGCCACACAGTGGTTTTACATACAAAAATAGGCATGGTAGTATAATGTGTAGGGTTGCCACTTTACAACTCCAAGGTTTCTGATTCAACCCTGAATTCAGGTTCGATTTTTTGCAAGTTCTACCATGTCAGTGTGGGGTTTCCTCCACGGTTCTCCAGTATCCTCATACCTAACATGCAAACGCATCGAATTCCAGATCAAGCAACATTTACACTAATAGATTCTGTATGATTTGTGAGGTATGAACGTGCTTCTCGGACCAAAAGCCAACTTTTTTTTTTTTTAGGTGGAGGATAAATGTGTGATAGGATAACAAATCTTGACCGGCCCCCTTTTTTTTCTGGACGTTTCTCTTCCACTGCAATATAACTTCTTTGATGCAGTTTTTTAGTTCAAGCTGTTAGACTTTAGATTAAAAAAAAAAAAAAATCCTATTAAAACCATTGTAAACTGCGCCAGAAATATCAGACTGGCAGACAAGCTCAGACTTCTCACAGGAATAACAAGAATACAGCACTAATCAACACCAGAATCGATAAACACAAAAAAATATTTCAATATAAAAGCCTTTATTGCGTTTCAAGGTGGAGTTTTCCTTTAATGCCTGCCAAGGATATTTAAAAATCATTTTCCGTCTCATTCATCATTGAGCCCACTGGGACAGCACTTACCACAAACCCGGGTTTAAAAGTTATAGTCCTCATAACATTATGGCAGGCCGGCATGTAGGCCAGGGAGTCTTCTGATTTAGTTTTAAGCCACGTGATGAAAGCGAAGTCCTTTATTTGTTGCCAAATTGCCGAACGCGTTACTGAAAATATTCTTATTCCAGGCTACAGACGGCTGCTATGACTGTCAGAGGATTATAGTGGATCCTTGTCAAACAGACTTCATTCTACCAATCTGAAATCTTGTTAAAATCCTTTTCTATTTCGACGTACTCCTTCCAAACCATCAAGGATTCATTTCAAACAAGCCGTAATCTGTTTTCCATCCAAACAACAAATTAGTTCATGATGAAATAATTAATGAGTCATGATGCTGGTAATTGCTTACTGATTGCTGTTTTGCTAGGAGGACATTTCTCATCTAATCAATACAAGCAGGCTCATCTGAAGCCAATCAGATGTTTAATAAGCACGATGGAATCAGCATGTGATGTAGTTACAGAGGTGTTTTCTACTGGTAATGAATAGGTAATAAGACAGTGAGATAAGGTGTCTATAGCTTGATAAGTTCTCATTAGGGCTGTCAGTATTCTGCTCTCAGTGACTATGTTTACACGGACAGCAGTAATCTAATTATTAACCTTTTCTGAATAAGAGAGTATTCTGATTAAGGTGTTTACATGAGTCGCTTTTAGAATATTCCTTTCATGGTCCCGTTTGACATGTTATAGATCATAGATCGATTATCAGCACACGTCATTACGTCCCCACGCCACGCCGTCCGACGTTCCTCCAGAATTTCACGTATCGATATACAGTTGGTCTTCGTTATGGAACCGTATACAGTTTTGGGTGTTTTTATTTTTAATTGTACGAAAGCTTCAAGTGCGGTTAATTATTTGTCATGCTGTACGTGCTAATAGATGACTGCTCGGCGACATGGGCTCCGTCCCAAACCGTGTACTTACCTGCTGTATATAGTAGCTGAAATACATGTATCTCACCTACTATGTAGCAGGTAAGTACGCGGTTTCGGACGCAGCCGTGTTCTCTTGTTTGCCGTCAAACGGTTGAGCACTGCCGTGTGTGTACGTGTCCTGTCGCAAAATGCAGTGAAAACGCCCACACGACGTTAATAGTGTGATTAAGGTGTTTACATGTCTGTAATACACTTCGATAACGCGACTAAAACAGGAATACTCCACACGTCTTAATTCCATGTGTGTTTACTTTGAGTATGATTTTAGCCGGATTAAGGTAATAAATAATTGCTGTTTACATGCTAGTTTCTTAATCAGAGTATCATCTTAATCAGGTTAATATGGGATTACTGTTGTCCATGTAAACGTACTGACTGTTCAAGATAAGAATATATATATATATATATATATATATATATATATATATATATATATATATATATATATATATATATTTTTTTTTTACAGATCCAGGTATAAATGCTTTGTCTCACTGTTAAAGAAAAAAGAGCTAAGTGAGCTAAAAGACTCCTTAAAAGGTGGATTAGGTAAGATTAGCCCTTTTCTTTAAGATTAGTTCTCTAACCAGTCCCTCCAGGATTTTGCGATCGCAGATATGAACACAAAATCATGCAAATGCTGTGATATTCAGAGGGGCTTGCAATTTTTCTAAATACCGCAGATTTGGACCAAGATGCGTCATGTGACGTCGTCACAAGAAGCATTCAGTCAAAGCCCTTTTCGAATTCACGTGCATCGAACATGAGTACAGCTCAAACGTCTCATTTAGCAACAAACATCACTGCGAAAGTGCGTGCAAAACAATTTTGTGTGATCGCAATTTCACCAATTCAAGTACTTTTCTGCCAAAAAAGCACAAAAAGACTCCACAAATTGCACTGCAAATTTTGGAAAAAATCATAGCAAAATCAAGCATTTCTGGCCTGACTAATGATGACTCACTAATGGTTAGGTGGATTAAACATTTGAATGATTCCCGTCCATGTTCGCTAGGCTCCACCCCCAGGAACTTAGATGGCCCATATGGTGTCTGATAATGACTGACAAGAGGTGCATCCAAACACAAACAAGCATTCCGGACCGCAGATTAGTTTTCCAAACTTTTGCCTCGTCCAGGGCTTAACCCATCGTTTTATTTTTTAAAATCATATTGTACATATGTGCCCTGCGATGGATTGGCACCCCGTCCAGGGTGTCCCCTCCCTTGTACCCCATGCTCCCTGGGATAGGGTCCAGGTTCCCCGTGACCCTGTAGGATAAGCGGTATAGAAGATGGATGGATGGATGGATGGATGGATATTCTACATATCTTCCAGGTTATTTGTACAAGTAAGGAATAATAAAAAAAAATTAAATAAAAAAAGCACATTTAAAGGAGCATTACAAAACAAATGTGATTAGCATTTAACATGTCATGTTATGTAGTATAATTTGACGTAGGTTTCATAACCAAGTATCAGCTCTTGTTTTTTGGCAGAATTGTATTTTGTATCATCGCATGTCGTGAATCTCTACAACAACGTGATCAATCTTCTACCACTTTTAGTACAAGCATTCACAAACGTTCACAAAAGCAGGCAAGAAAGCAACAGGAACGTGTTCATTTTCAACGTACGTGTGAGACATCATTTCAGCGAGAAGAGACAATGTGACAGTGTAACTTATGGAGATTTTCAATTCTATGCAGATTAGGTCTGATGCGATTCCTCACACCAGTCCTATTGCAAGTGGTCCAATGTTTCTTCAGATCCCCACTCACAACTTTTGTTAGGTGTTCAGCTGCAATTGTAGCCTTAGCTTCATCTCCTACTGTCAGATACAACCTCTCGTTAAATGTGTACAGAGACGTTAGGAAGAAAAATAAGGCTAAATGTCCACACAAACTGGAAAGCACTCTTTGTTCTCATGTTCAAGGTCTTCTTTTTTAAAGTAGTAGTTGCCAAACTCCAAGCTTAGTTGAGTTTTCATATAGGAAGTAAAATCATTTTTGCGGAATTGTTGCTAAAAAAAAAAAAAAAAAAAAAAAAAGAAAAGCAGAAGGACATTCTTCATTCAGCAAGTACAGGAAGGTTGGCAAATTTTGTTAAACAGAAGCATTTCCATTAAACTGGGCAACTGGGAATTAACAGTTAGATCTTGCGTACAGGAAGGAAGGTACAAACGAAATCTGGACCAAATCCAGATGTCTCTCTCAGGCCTGAACTAACTGCTTTAACATCACATTTCACTGCATCTTAATCTCATTTCTTAGTACCCAGTGTCCTGTTCGTTTTTGGATTTTGCATGATAACACGCAGGTCATCAGGCAGTTGTTAAATCTTTCATGAGCTGAGTGTGTGCGTGCAGCCGATCCACATACTGGGACCGAAATCCACCAGTCTAAGCAGTGACCTATTGAGCTGTTTTGGACTGAGAACTAATTTTTACAGAAGTGTGACACGACTGAGAGTTGATTATACTCGGGGAAGGCGGTGTCAGGATCGCAACCCATCTGCTTTATAAACAACAGGCTTCTGTTAAATGGCGCCCGTCACCAAGGAGAATACGGGTCATGTGGCTGGGAGAGAGGAAGTAGATTCTCAGATTCTTGTAAACATCTCCGAGGGTGTGTAGATTTGTGACAGAGAGAACGACTGAATCGGATGTGTAAACAAGAAACCGTAATATGGAGATGCACAATCCTCTGGGGGAGTGGCAATGAAAAATCGGGTCACTCAGCAGGGCTTTTTTTCTGTGCTGTAACAGTCCACATTGCCGGTAATGCTTTGATGAGGAGTTAGGGCAGTGTTCCTGCAGTAAAGCACTTCCCATCCACTGTTTCTGCTCAGCCCCATGTGCTGCCATTACTCCTACACTTATTACACTGAGGAGTTGCAGTTAAATTGTGTAGGAAACATGCTAACCTCTCTCTCTCTCTCTCTCTCTCCCTCTCCTGTTTTAGTTATTGTCTACGTTTGGTTCAGTCACCTGACCACTTAAAAATCACAAGGTTTGAAATTTTCAAGTGAAGCCGAACCACCCCTGAACTTGATTATTTCCCAGTGACATGTCTTAATCTTCTTATACCACAGCAGTTTGTCAACATTTATAATGATTATTTTAACAGTTATTCATTAGTTATTAATTTAATGCTGTAGAACATCCTCAAATCAAATTACTTGATAAATTTAGCATGAAGTGAACGTAGCGAGCAAATGGTTTTACATATAATCGTTTCCACATATCCGTATTCAAGCTAATACAGAGTATTCTAGTTTTGGCGCTGGCTAGCTAGCCATTCTATTCCTTTATCTAGCTAGATATATAGCCTACTAAACATTACAACACATTACCATGAAGTGTCGCTAGCTAACGTTAGCTTGAGGACAGGAGTAGTTTGCTTTGTTTTTTGATTGATTGTCTGGCCAAATGAATCAAAATAGCTTCTGTTCTGAGGAAAATGCTAATAGCTAAAACTTCTGTAGGTGTTTTTTGAGACACCTTTCAATTTATTTTCATGACTTCTTTTCATTGGACACAAGCATCTAGCTAACTAGCTAACACACCATCTAACTCTTTTGATAAACGCAGTGTCCTAGTTTGCAAGCTAGCTAGCTTTCTCCTTCTCTTCCAGTTATTTAATTTCTCTTCAGTTATTCAGTAAAATTCTTCTGCAGTTATTCCTCTAACCCTGTAAGACCTCACTATCTGTTCATCAACATTGTTCCTTTATGTGGCAGAAACTAGCAGAAGCCAATGCAGTTGCTTCAACAAAAAGGCATTTTCTAGTTCTTTCTCTTTAGACTTTCTCATCACGCTGTAACTCTCCACACCTACACTGCTGTTAAGATGCATTCATTCTGTTTTAATATTTCATCAAGTTATAATGCAAGAATGCTGCCACTGTCTGTGACTCACTTTCTCAAAGCCGCCGCATTCGACAGCGTTTGCTTTTCTCTGTGAGTTCTGACTTCAGACAGTGGAAAGGAAGTTACACAATAAATTGAAAGGAAGTTTAAAATGACCTGAACTCACCCTGATCTTTGTTTTCCCATTACAAGAAAAGAGAATGCTGTATTTCTGAAATATTAAGCATGTTTTTGTCTTCATGCTTTGGTTTTTTTTTTTTTTGTTTTTTTTAAAGCAGCTATTGCATCAGATTGCAAAGCCTTGTGGATAAGTCTACACTGATGTTGACTCTATCCTTTAGGCCTCCAAAGCCTCAAGAAAGAAGCTACACTGGAGCTAATAAAGTGTCAGACTAGCCCTTAAGATGGCGAGAGCGATTTGCCCCAAGGGGAAACAGTGATGGGAAACAGACTAGGCTGTGGTTAAAACACTACGGGAATGCATCCCTGAAAAACCCATTAGATGTACATTTTTAAGCTTTCCTGGCTCTAACACACCTGATTCAGCTCATTAAAGCTTTGGTAATCAGCCAGTGAATCACTAATGTGCCAGGACTGGAATTGGGAACCGCTGACTTATTGTCTATGCATCAACATGAGTTTATTATGTACCAGAATAAGGAGGCACCGGTCACACAGGCTGAACGTAAGCTCTGTTGTAGGAGTGTAGTTTGAGCATAAATTGCCAAAAAAAATTAACTTGACAGTTTCATCCCAAGATTAAAAGATGATCATAAATGTAATTTGTTGTTGTTCACCATATTCAAATGCAGATTAACGTTAGCCGGCGTTAGATATTTCTCATTGCTGTAGTTCAATACTAAAAGGCTATAAAATACGAGTTTAAAATACAATATTTAATATTTAAAATACAAACGAAGCACAATCCTTTTATTTTGTTTACTTATTTACCGTAATGCAATCATTCATTTGTTTGAAATAAATAAATGACACTTAAAAAAAGACAGACTTGCATGTCGAATGTCCGTCTTGGTCTTGGAATATCGTATTGTTCATTGTATGTTGTTACTTATACATTATTTATTATTCGTATTGTTATTTTTATTGTTAATGTGTTTCTGACTTGCTGGTGATGGTGAAATACCATCATTCTGTGTAGCTACATTTTGCTCTATCAGTCCCTCCAGGATTTTGCGATCGTAGAAATGGATGCAACATGAAGGAAACTCTGCAGTATTCACAGGAGCTTGCAATTTTTCAAAATTACCGCAGGTTTTCCGCATATCTTGGCCAGGACGCATCATCTGACGTCATCACAATGCGCATTCAGCCAAAACCCCCTTCGATTCCTGCGTGTCGAACATGAGTATAGATAAACAGGTCTCACTTACCGACAAACATGACAACGAAAGACTGAGCAAAACAATTTTATGCGATCGCAATTCAAGTAGTGACGTAGTTTTCCGCAAAAAAGCACCCAAAAAATATTGCATCTTAATTTTGAAGAAAAAAAAAAAAAAAAACGCAGCTAAATTGAGCTAAATAAAAATACAAAAAATCTGCGAAATCCTTTACGGATTGCTCTATGATCAGTTTACACACTACTAGTTATGACGTTCTTTCTACACCATGCGAGTTTGAAACTAAATCCTGTGTAGTTCATCATATGGGTCATACGTCAGGACTGACGTTACACCCGGACCCACTGTACAATCAAACTTATCTTCAGCTGGTGCAAGGAGAAATTTCATCACGTTTTTTTCCACACATTTCGTGTCACACTGTAACATGGTTGTAACACTAAGGAGGGGGAAAAAAAACAAAAGATTTTTGTGATTTTTTTTTTTTTTTTTCTGTTATTGCTATTTTGGACTGTTCAGGCAATGTTAAAAATACAACAGACTACAACAGAATGAAGAATATGTTAATGAGCTCCAGGTGGAGCAGGAGAAAGAATGTTCCAGACACATGAGCGTGAGCGTGAGCAATGCCTCAGGTCCAGAAGAAATGATAAACTGCCAAAACACAGCTCTGAAACAGTTAATGAAACTCACCTCCTTGCCTTATTTTTTTAACATTTATATCTCACAGTGACTTGGATCTGGTCTTAAATAGAAAAACTATACATTCACCTAAAATCTGGACGGTCCGGTTATATCACGGTATTATTATTGCGTGTCTATAAACATTACACATTACACAGTAAAGCAGACAATGTGATCAGGCCTGTAAGTTTAAACCGTTTCACTTTGCATTGAACAGTGTCTGCTGGAGGAATGTCTGAGGGAAAAAACTTGCACAATAAACTGCAGGAAGTTCAGACAGCTGTGTCAGCGGCGTGAAGTCACGCTCGGCCTCGTTTCGCTTCACAAAGGTCGGTGCGTGCTGTCGCAAAAACCGTTTAACCCAGGACATTCAGGTGTAGCCTTTCGAGTCCGACCTTTCCGTTCAGACAAAATCGCAAAGAACAGTCTTTTATCCTTTTTCAATTCCACACACAAGCACTTGCTGGGTTTTTCACACTCATCAACACTATTAGTGTGTTCCAAATGACATACTGTACACTTATATGGTGCACTATACACTCTGCCGTCTAGTGTATGAATTTTAGAAGGGTCGTATCGTCTCAAATGGCACACTTTCGGTATTGTACGAACCGGAAGTATATGCTGGTTCCCGGTCGAGGACAAATTACGTCAAACGCACGTAATGCGATGGCGCTAGCATTAGCGAAATAGCCAAACAGATAGCAAAAATGAATTGGTACATTTTACTGTTTATGCTAATGTTTCCTTTTATGCCCAACAACACCTCAGCCACCGTCAGACCGGATCCGGTGTAACCGTCTCCGCAGGCGAATTTTGCTCGCACAATTTAAAATCAACATAGTAAGTTGTGGTTGTGGCTGCTAGCAATGTAAACATTTAAGTTCAGCATCTGAGCCTGATATACGTAGCCCCTCCCCATCCGCTACTTAAGGACAGCTGTGACCGTTGAGTGCATGAAGTGTCCATCATTCCACACGTCGTTTTTTTTTCGCTTGAACGAGTGCACTTTAAAGTGGAACTTAAAGTGCACTTTGTTTTTTGGGGTTTTTCAGTAGTGAACACACTCATCACAATATTTATACTACAAAATTGTGTAGAATAGTGTATAAGTGTGCGATTTGGGACGCACTATACGTGACATGTTTTACTAACCCAATGCTGTCATGTTAACGTCATAAAAAGGCTGAGTCAGATGAATTTATGTTGAATTTATGGTGATTTTGCATACTTTTATCTCTCGATACTTTGTTCTTGCCCTAGAACACAAGCTTACAAGAACACATCAAATGTAAAAATATTGTAATCAGGTAATTTGTTATGTCTATTATAATGCAAGCGGCTAATGTTAGGGCGTTTTCAGACCTGTAGATCTGCGCTTTGTTCTGAAACAGGGACTTACATTATTACAATGTTGTATTTTCTCCTCGGCTCGGTTCGCTTTCACGTGGCAACCTTTCAAAGCGTAGCAAAATGTGTTTATGCAAGTCACGTGTGAGTAAACTGTCCTCTGATTGGTCAGAGTGTGCCTGTTTATGTTACAGGGTTCTGCTCATAGCGGTCTTCCATCAAGATAGATAGACAGCAGCTCCGTGAGCTTATTGTGGCTTTCTTTTTAGCTGTAGTTATAATAATTTATCCAATTTATATGTTCCATGGCGCGATTAAAGCCCAGCTTCTTGAGACGCTCGCCAAACACCTTGTAAATCTTTGTGTTTTTATGCGTTTTTGAAGGTTTTTCAGAAATATGTTCGTCAGACCAAATTTCAAGGAGTTTTACCTCCTTTTACCTCGTCTTTGGTCCAAGTTAAACCGCGATTCATGTTGAGCACCATTAGCAAAATAAACAAGCTTTTTACGTAACATGGTTCCCATCATGCATCGCTATACAGGTTGGTTCGTTGGTCTGTTGGGTCGGATCGCTTTCTCACCGCAAGCAAACCGCTCCAGAGATCGTTTGCAATCAGGCTGAGACCACCTCGTGCAGGTGCTTCAGGTGACGGATTGTTTTGGTGCGGATCCGAGAGAGATTGCAGTATTCATACATAGAACAAACCAAACCAAGGGAGAAAACACACCAGGTTCCGAAACAAATGCTCCAAACAATCCAGGTGTGAAAACGCCCTTAGTCTAACTCGAAGGGGTTAAAGATACAATTGCGTATCGAACAATACAGTACACTCAGTAGACAAAATCATACTGCTCATATATTACACGAGGTGCATTAAACATTTAAACTTAATCAAAGACACACCCCCTATCTTTCTGTGTATCTTGAATCAGCAGAGGCTACAGGGGTTTTAAAAACACTTCGCTTAAGCATGCTGTTAGGTGAATGGCTAGTGTACAAGTGTACTTTATTACCTTATGGAGCAGTGACTACAGCAGCAATTGGAAAATTACTGTATTGAAAAATTCCCCAAATCCTTAAGGTCCGGTGCATGGGGGCCAAATACCCTTCACCCTTTTGTCATTGTGAGTGGAACTAGATGAACACACACACACACACACACACACAAAGTAGTCTCTCTGCTGCATTCAGGCAGCATTGCCCGGCTGAATGGTACTTTTATAATATTGAATGTTATGTTATTGAATGTTATAATTGAAAATGGAAGCCTAAGGCACATATTCAGGCACTGCTTGTTTTTGAAAAATGCATCATATAGAGACATCACCATATTACATATATTCGAATTTTAAATCTTGTACATAGTCACATCTTTCCCCCTAGACACTTTCCTATTCTTACTCAAGGCATTTATTTGGATGGCTATTTCTACATTTCGTCATTATTTTGTACTCTTAAGCTTTTTTAGCCGCTTTACCCACGTCCTCCTATAGACAGATCAGCAAGACAGTACATTAAACACTATCTACCTCACTCCCCATTACCCTCACTGACCGTTATCCTGATTGTTGCACAACATATATTTGCATATTTTGTACATATTTACAAATTTTTGCATATTTAGTCTGTGTATATACTATATTGTATATTTTTGTGTAAGGGAGACTTGCAAAGTAAGAATGTCATTGTGTGGTCTAAACCGTGGTGTTTTTACTGTGCACATGACAATAAATCTCTTGATTCTTTTATTACTATTGACAAATGTCCAAGACCCAAGGTCAGTGTACAGGGAAAAAAGACGACTCCTATAATAGCTCGACGGTCAGAAGCTAAGCTGCTCCAGCTATCAAGTGGCTCTGCCCCATAGAGCTGACAGGATGTTTATTCGACTGCTGCTGTCATCACTTTGTACAAATGACATATAGGTATTAATAACCTCACTACAATAGTGAAGGTGTGAAGCCGACTGGGAAAACGGGTTCAGTTCACAGTGTAACTGTCACATCCTGCAGCCTACAGAATGGGTTTTCCAAATCCGCTTCGTCTTTCATCTGTGTTTCATTACCTGCGCTGCTTAAACACACTCCTCTGTCAGTTTGTGTTTGTCTTGTTAGTGTTATTCTGTGCATTATTGAGCCAGTCTCTGTCTTTATTTAACTACCAGTTCACTGAGTGGTTCAATGGTGTACACCAGCTGAACACCTGTTGGAGCAATTTCAGTTGTCTTTTAAGATTATTACTTGTCACGTTGTATAAGATGATCCCAATAAAATCTGTGTCGAATTCTGTACCAGACTGTACAACAGCACATGTTCACCATGTCAGAGTATATACGATGAAGATAATTACGTTCTGCTTACGTCATTAATCAGTGTGATCTGGGCTCCTGCAGGAAATGTTGTTGCGTACACAGAAACATCTTTAAAATTGAGTATGAGGTCATTTTTTTTGTCAGTTAGCATATTTCATTTACGCCCTTGCCACTACCGTATTTGTGTCTGTCCCAAGAATTTCCCATCATCCTGTGCCATCCATCTACTCATCAGCCATAACATTAAAACCACCTGCCTAATATTGTGTAGGCCCCCCTTGTGCTGCCAGAACAGCTGTGACCCGTCGAGGCATGGACTCCACAAGACCTCTGAAGGTGTGCTGTGGTATCTGGCACCAAGATGTTAGCAGCAGACGCTTTAAGTCCTGTAAGTTGTGAGGTGGGGCCTCCATGGACTTGTCTGTCCAGCACGTCCCACAAATGCTCGATCGGTTTGAGATCTGGGGAATTTGGAGGCCAACACCTTGAACAATTTTTGCAGTGTGGCAGGGCGCACTATCCTGCTAAAAGTGGCCACTGCTATTAGGGAATACCAGTGCCATGAAGCGGTGTACTTGGACTGCAGCAATGTTTAGGTAGGTGGTACGTGTTAAAGTGACATCCACATGAATGCCAGGACCCAAGGTTTCCCAGCAGAACATTCCCAACCCAGAGCATCACACTGCTTCCACCGGCAAGAACTGCACGAAATCAGTTAGCTGTCTTTGTTCGCAGTGGCACTAAACTGGCCACTGGTGAGTACATCACATGATGTGTTCTAACACTTCCAATCTCAACTCACAATCAAAGAATTCTTTTACAATGTGGGTTTTTCATCTGTAACAGCAAAACCGAGCTGAAAACCCATCCACCACCAGCATCAATAGACCAAATGTGGGAATATCATTTGGAGGAACAGTGTACAGTCAGAAGGGATTGGAGACCCCATTGAAAATATAGCACAAAAGGAAAAGGGAAAGATTCCGCTGCAAGCCCACAGCCACAGTTTTTTGAAAAAAATTAAAATAACTGACAACAATGCCCAAGTGCTGTAGTACAGCTAAAAGACTACAGAATCCATTGCCTTGGATGTCCGTCCAATTTCTGTTGTTGAGGATGTAGTATTGACATTGAGCCTCATTGTACACTGCTGAGCAGAAACCTTTTCAGATACATGTCTACCTGAAATGGACAGCGAGGATTTTCAGCAGTTTCAGTCAGGGATTTTCATTTTTGGAGGATCACTAGTATTTGATGATAACTGAAGCCACATCTCCACAGAATACTTAGAGTGTAGTACCTGCTCTTACATTTATTGCCGGTGCACAGGTATAACAGAAATTCTGTGACTAAATTTAGAAATGTTGTTTCTGTACATTACTCATAATTTCAGTTAAATGGAGGAGCTACCAGGAAGTCATGCTGGGAGTCTCTAGTGTGGGTGGTGCAAGAACCACGCATGCAGTGATGTAGATACAGAGTAGGGATATAACCGAATGCAAGTGCACTAGTCATGATGAACAGATCATGTGTTCTGAAGAGTTACAAATAATGTTTTGCTTTTAAAGCTTTTCAGAAAGGCTCACAGGGCATCTGGCTGAGACTAGAGGTCTGCATCGATAGCTGTGGGACCACAAGCATTTACAGCGTTCATTTTTCATCCTTAGTAACTGCCTGGTCAGGGTCGTGGTGGATTAATTTAGGCTATACGTTTTGATTATATTATATTTTGGGAGCCAATTAAATTTGGTCGAAAACATCGTAGGCAGGCGCGAACAAAAATAAAAACGGAGTGAGTGAAGTTTAAAAAAAAAAAAAAAAAGTCCCTGACATCTGTAGTTGAGACCAGTTTTGAACTCGAGGGAAGTAGCTAAGGTTGAGGATCTGTCAGAGTCAGACCCTGCTGACAGTGCAGGCATTTCTACTTCTGGTATTTATTTTATTATTTTTCAATTGATTTCCAGTATTACTGGAGCCATAGTGGTAGGTTTTATTAAAACAAACAAGCAGAAACCATTCCAGTTTAGGCCGTGGCCAAATCGGGTTTAAATTCAGATACAGATGCGAATATTTAGAGCACTAAACAGATGCAGACAGTGGCATTGTATTACACCTCAAAGAGAGAGAGAGAGCAAACTATACAGAGGAAGATGCCTGAGTATAGGGAATCGGGGTAACTACATTACGAGACATCTGCGTATGATGACTAATATGCAGCCCTTCATATTCAGAATACAGCATTGAAATTGTAATAAAGGCTTCCTGAGCACACATGTGGACACACACAGTTACAGTGCAGGAATAAATTAATACTGATTGGGCTTTTAATTCAGGAGGCTCCTTTGTAAGATGAGTTTTATGCAAACCCATGTGAATACAGTGTTGTTTATCTTCTGTCACCTCTCTCTCTCAATCTCTCTTTCTGTCTCTCTCTCTGTCTGTCTTTGATTCTTTGCTTTGAAGCCTTGTTTACTTCACTATGAGAGAAAATCAAGACCTTTATGATATAAAATTGCACCAGGTGAAATGCACAATACATGCTTTTTCTGGAATTTTCCCATCTTCCTCTGGTCTCAGTAGTCTCTCACAGGTTCCTTTTTTTAACATTCCATCTGCCTTAACTATACAGAGTGTCACTTCTCTCTAATAATCTCCAAGGTAAAAGGTTTGAATGTAGTTTCGTTTTAAAAGAGGCTTATATTTCAGGGCCAGCGGGTGTCTGATTTGAATAAATTAACCTTGAACGTGCTTTCCATTTCACTGACGGCTTTCTCCTAAGCTCAAGGCACACTGTAAGATTTATATATATATTTTTTAGTAATTAAAGGACAACTGTTCTTCACGTTCAGGAAGTCATTCTAATGTAATCTCAACTGCATGATGTAGTAAAATGCTGATTTTGTCCGTCGGTGTTTGTCTGGGAGGAAAGCGTTAATGGAAAGAATGAACCAGTTTTCTTTTCCTCGGGAAAGAATGTATGAACAGCTTTTTAACCGTCAGAATGGCAACGAAAATCCTCTCAGAGCATTGCAGATTTCTCAGGCAAAACGAGATACATATTTTTTTTAGTCAGTTTGCCACTGTGGATAATTTCCTTTCTGTGTAAATTTGTTGAAAAACTGATAGTTTGCCCTTCTTCATGGTGAAGTAGTTTTCTTTTCTTCCTGGCATCACACACCTGCCAATCAGATTGTCTTATTTTAACGTCTAACATATATGAGTGTATGTGTCCCTGGTTGGAGCATTACAGTGAAGCCGTGTGTCTTCCGATCGGCTGAAACATAGTTGTTTCATTATGAGCTGATTTGCATATTATTCAAGATACAGCACAGCAGTCCTTCTAGGATTTCGTGATTTTGCGATCGCAGAAATGAACGCCAAATCGAGCAAACTCTGCAATATTCGGAGGAGCTTGAAATGTGTCAAAATTACCGAAGATTTTCCGCAGATTTGGGTCAAGGTGCGCATGTGATGTCATCACAACACGTATTCAGTCACAGTATCTTCGATTCACGTGCATCGAACATGAGTACAGGTAAAAGGTCTCATTTACCAACAGACATCACTGTGAAAGACCGTGCAGAACAGTTTCGTGCAATTGCAATTTTGCCAATTCAAGTAGTGTAACGCATAAAAACTACAAAAAAAAAAACAGCAAATTTTGAAAGAAAAAAAAAAGCCACAACAAAATCAAGAATTTTTGAGCGCAACAATCATAAAAAAAAAACAATCTGGCTAACTGGAGACATGTTTGATTGAGTGTAAATGCATGTGGTTAAAATCCTAGTTAAGCACAGCGCACAACTGAATTCTCACTCTGATTTGGCAGTAGTGGCTGTATATTTTAATGTTATTGCTTCGAATACATTATCGTAACATTATTATAATCCATTAATGGATTAAAAATGCGTGTAAATATATATATTGTGACGTTTTCTGTAAGGAGACGTATATATAAAACTTTTGGAAGGAGTCTACAGCATCAGCACTTTGTAACAGTCACCTAACTCTAACCCTAACCCTTTTCCTTACATGTTAAAGTCAACAGACTAAGGTCAGAGGACATTGTGCTTTCTGGTCTTTCCATAACACGACAAGATGCATTTATTTTTCATTAACTTCGAGAGAATTTATAGCTGTTATACTGTAAATGATGGGGTCTCCTAGACAACGCGGTGGAAAAGCCTTCACCCGATGATGCCACAGCAAAACTGGCCATGCTCATTGGGTGGGAGAGATGACATTAGTCTCTCTTCTCTGTCAGTCCGAGCAGCACTAGCCAATTATGGGCGTCTGTGAACTCAAAAAATTGTAGTGGCTTCACATTTCTCAGAGGAACCATGTGCCATCCCTCAAGCTTTGTGGTTGGTATCTGTCATGTGATAGCGGAGAGCTGGCTGGTGGGTGGAAATTTGCCAAATTGGGGGTTATAAAAGGAACTAACGTGCATGAATATAACTATAACATTAACTATACATTAGCATTGTATAAGACGAATAAATCACTTGGGATGTGCTGTTATAGGAAAATAATCAACTTCATGGTGGTAACAGTAACTCTGCTTCACAATGCCTGTTGGAGTTCATTGTGGCACTCACAATGAACATTATTTTAACCCTTTAACATCCTCACTAAGAAAAAATCAATGGAAAATTATTTTCTTTTCATTTTTTAATGTCCTTGGGGCAGTAACAAGAACAATCAATATTTAATTTTTTAACAGACACACCGTCCCCCCCGTCCCCCCTCCCCCAAAAGGTCACTTCATGGTAAAAGTATAAATACATTTACCAAATACCAAAAACTTTTAGAAAATGTCAAATTAAAACGCAGAGGGAGATGTCTGGAGTGCCTTTCTTGGTGCCAAGTTCCTGTAAAGAGGAAAACTGAAAAGGCACACTGTTTCAAGACTGCAACATTTAGTGAATGTTTTTAACATAACATTCCTCAACAGAGTGGTAGATGGCTCAGTCAGGATGAGTTAAGATCAGCATGTTTTTCAATAAGATGTAATGACTCAAAATGTGCTCTACCAAACAGTTGAGAAGAAGATTGACAGGCGTACACATGATTGTACCTTTGGTTAGAGAACCTAGAGGATGTTGTGTGCCTTTAAAACTGATTTAAGGTACATTTAAGGGCCTAAAGGAACAATGTAGCAGCATTAAGGAAGGAGTAATATTCTGTGTGCCAGTACAGCACTGTTTGTTCTGACACGGTTTCACAGAAAACACCATAAATGTTTGAAAACACCGAAAGCGAAACACCGTTCACAAATACAGAGGTGTTTAAATAGAATAGTTTAAACAAAAGTGACCTTTAGACCGTTCTTTTACTCCGAATGTACTCGTTCAACCAAGACATGCTTGCTTCTTTTAGTTTTCTACCGAAGCTCAGATAACAAGTAGTTGAAAATGATGTCACCTATAATGATAAATCCATCTGGTAAAGTGTTTTTCCATTTGTCGTTCTGGGAGAACCTTTTGTTGTTTGGAAACAATAAAATAGGGTTTCCTAAACAGAAAAGGTACCACATATAACCTCTTTAGAAACCATCCAAAGAACCATCCAGAGAACCCTTTTAATCATACAAAGAACCCACCATTTTTTGTACATGAGTATCGTTCCCGCTTTGTGTTCAAACAGATTTTCTCTATTTATGTCATGCTGATAGGGCTGATAAGGGATGTGTTGTTCATAAATAACACATCCCTTAAGCTACTGTGCCATTTATTTGACGAACAAAATCCTCCTCAGCATTTATTGGCCATCAGCTTGTTTATTTATAAACTTCTTCCTTTCTTCCTGACTTAAAACACTTCTGTTGTTGCTACTGTAATCAGTATAGATAGTCATCAAGACATGGTCCACTTTCCTGATGGTGTATAAGCCGTGATGACAATTTGACGGGAATTGTACTTAGTCAGATCCCAGCTGATTGCTGCTTCAATTATTTGTAGGATTTTGGCTTGCATTCATGTTTACCCCATTACTGATTAATTACCTCTGAAGCGTCGCACTTGCAGCTTCAAATAATAACGTAAACTTCAGACATCAGACTTATTCTGGCTGATCAGTATGTTAATGGTAAGTAGAAAATGATAGAAACCTGGTCTTATGAAAAAGTTGTACAAATTTGAACAAACAAAGCAATGTAGATGGTTTTGGTTCAGTGACTTTCTAAGATAAGGTCTAGAAAGGTCTATCTAACCATAGCTTTATTTTTGGCGACTTTTCAAAAGGCTCGAGTGTCAGATCATGTTGAAATTCGGGATCAACTATGCCTTTAAGAAGCGTGTATCTGAGGTGAGGAGAGCTGGGTGTGTGGAGTGAGCTTGGCCTTGTCTTTCTAATCTTGACAAATGATCCACACCAGGCCTTTCTACAGCCTCTCATAATTCCTCATGCACACCTGACCTGAGACATCAGCAGTGCGGTGTGTAATTATAAACGAGTAGAAGAGAGCTGGAGAGAGAGAGAGAGAGAGAGAGAGTGATAGAGAAATAGAGATCCTGAGAAAGAAGAAAAGAGAGAATATTAAGGGGCAAGGTATGAAGGGCAGAAAGGGAAGACATGAGATAGCAAATGAAGGAAGATGATGGAAAGTGAGAGCAACAGAGAGAGATTGAGAGATAGGAAATGGAGTGGAGCGCAACACCCCTATGGCCTCCTGCCTCCTGCTCATCTCGAACTCCACTCATCTAATCAGTCACTCCTCTCCTCCTGTTATCACAGCCACACACATATCAACACACACACATTCTTCACTCACCCCCCCCCCCCCCCCCCGCAATCCTTTCCTTAGTTTTTATTTGATTCAAGTCACAAAAATATGCTGAAGATGAGCAAACTCAGCACAATCACAGCTGCACTTCCTCTCCGAATGATTTCCATCTAGACCTATTCCCCGTCGCCAACACTAGAAACTGTGACGAGTAGATTCAAAACTGTGGGCTAGATAATGGGAATGGGACTTCCTAGTTTGCTTATTCATGTGTCGTCTTCTGCTCAATCATAATCCATGGCCTACAGTTATAATCCGTCTGGAATCATTTTGTCTTGCTTCAATAAAGCCTTGTTTGGGGTCAATAAGGAACAGAGCTGTTAAAACCAGCTTAGGCTGTTTGTCAGAGATCCAGCCCGGCCCACGCATTCGCCATCTTTGAACTACTCTGCTATTGTTTTAGTGCTTTAAAATATCACTTCCTTTCGCTTTCATTGAAATCTTCTATATATGAATGGATTTGAAATGATTGGTATACTGATAAATATACAAAGGCAGGTTGTATAAGTCCTAACGTTTTGAGTCTGTTGTAGGATGTGACTGACAACCATCACTTAAAAAGAGGAAAACAGAAGTGTTTATAGGGATTTAACCATTTCAAGCATTTAGCTAACTACCCAGGTTAGCTAGCTCACACTGTCAATGTGGTACACAAGCAGCTGGCTGAAACTCACAGGCTAAAATCTTTCATGTTAGCTAATTAGCTAGCTAGTCCTTTTGCTGCTCTTGATGGTCCCAAATGGATACCCTAAAGATCTGCACTTCCAAAAAAAAACATTTATATCCAAGTCTTACTCTTTCTTCAGTGAACAATCTCGCCTAGATGCTGTAGATTTGTGCCTAAGAACTACTGGTGCTGCTGTAATCATAACGATTATGCTACTCATACTGAACCTTTCAACACAGTTAGTAGTGTTTGGCTTTTCTCTTCTACAACTATAATCTTTAATAATTCAGAATTTCACTATCTGGGAAAGTTTCCCCTTTGAATATTTATTTTGCTTGTATATCCTCATTTGTTAGTTGCTTTTGATAAAAGTGTCTGCTAAATGAATAAATGTAAATGAATCTGGTTCCTTTCAAGGTTTCTTCCTGATGTTGTCTCAGGGAGATTTTCCTTGCCACTGCCATATCTGTCTTCCTCATTTGGGATCGAAATTTATATCCAGATTTCTGCTGCAAAGCTACTTTGGGACAATGGGACAATGTCCATTGTTAAAAGCGCTATACAAATAAAATTGAATTGAATTGCATCTAGAAAGGTGTTTCAAAGTATGGTTAATGATCTGGTTCAGAACACCGCATTAATCCCACTTATTCACAGTAGAGATTCACCCTGTCTTCACCCTTATTCACCACCATTCTTTATTCACCCTCATAACCTTTCTTTAATACATTTCCTAATAAACATACTGTATATAGACAGAATCCTAAAAAAAAATAAACATTCTTGTTTGTTGCTAACTAGCTTGATTTCACTGTCAACTCTGTGTCACATTCCTGTCCAAATGGTGAAACTTCAGAATTGCACAGACTAGGTCTATTGTTTTTGAGAATACTCTATGAAAGTATCGATACCAATACCAATTTAAACCCACGCAATTGAGAAAATTCCACTTTTGTGCCATGATTTATACTGTTATTAGTTTATGCTAATAAAATTTGGAAATATCGTGATATAAAATTGGCTGTGTCGGCCACTCATAGAATGCTTCTTGGCACAGTCCACTCTTACATTTGCTCAAACTGAAAGAGTGGTTAATGTTTTTTTTTTTTCACTTTTCATTTTACGTTTCTTTTTTCTTAATTAAAAAAAAAAACATTTCATTGTACAAGCACCTGCAATTTCTACACAATTTCTGACCACAGTGTTGATTAGTTGGCTGTTATGTCATGAACTCAAATAGAAACTCAATCATTCTTGTATCCTGTAGTCACGAATGAGGTTAAGTTTTGTTCAGTCTGGCTGTGTATTTGGGAAAAAGGCCACAGGAAATGGGTTGGCCTTGTTTCCTTTTTCCAAGGCACACCCAGAGAACATGGGCACGTAACTGGAGTGTACGTTTTGTACATACACATGCATACATAGACAGCACCAATATGTCTTAAAGTGGACTCAAAAACAGAATAGCACAAGACTATAATTTCAGTTCAGTACATTTACCTCTTACTCACCTTTTTATGGTGCTTTCATGGTGCACCTTAAAAATAAGCTTGACTAAGCTTCACTGTTCCAGGACATCCAAGAGTAGTGTACCAGGAGTTCTTAAGGCAGCTGATCAGTCACATGCTGATGGCCCTCTAGACATTTTGGTCTAATTACTACTAATATACCTGAAGGAGGTCATGTCAGAGGCTTTCATCATCATCTAGTGTGTTTAAAAAAAGGCCAGAATTTAAAAAAAAAAAAAATGGAAAGACAAATCAGCTGCTCAGGACCTTGAATGGCTGAGTGGCTGAGTGCATTATGAATGTTCTTGTTAACATCCCAGCAGGGGGTTTAAGGGGAGTCAGCAGTCAGCACTCAGCAGCCTGTAAATCCAATTGCTCTCTTATCAATGCACTGAAAGTGGCTTTTATCTGATGCAGTGACAAGTTAGCCATGTTAGCGCTAATGCAGGGGCCCAACTCCAGTCACACGCCAACACAGTTTGGAGATGTGCCTGCTCGTGATTCAACTCGTCAGCCAATTCAATTCAATTCAGTGTTGGAGTACAACCAAAAACAAAAGGTGATAAGTTATATCACGATTCACGATACGATTTTTTTTTTTGGAGAATATTACATTTATATATCATTGGAACTGTTAAGACACCAAATGACACCACTGTTACTGCCAGTCAGGTCTGTTGACGAAGGTGGCCTGATATCAAAATTCCAGTCATTTCCAGTATCATTACAGTCAGTGCCAAAAGCAAAACATTTTATGAAGCATTTTTCCTAAACGGTTCTTTCACCATAATATTAAAACTACATTTTGTTATATATTTTCATAAATATATTTTAGAATAACTAAACCGATGTACTGACACACAACAAATATGTTCGTACAGTAAAAGCGTAGGTGTACATTTGTGTTTTTAACTTGCATGATATGTAGCATGATTATTTAATATGTCACAGCTACATGAATATGAATCTTGATGGGGAACTGCACACTGAATCTTGTCATACCATCTGGGCTTTTAATGGAGAGTAAAACATACAACATTTTCTTTTATTGTCGTTCACAATCTTCAGTCAGACCCAGCCTCTAGAATAGAAGCTGGTTTGAACATTGTTGTTACCTGATCAGGAAAGGAAAAGAAGTTATAGATAGATAGATAGATAGATAATGAATTGGTCCTCCAAGAGGAAATTTGTTTCCACCGTGGGTGCGTAGAAAAATAAAAACATAACAACATCATAGATATAAACCATCATAAACAATCACAGGCATAGAGGGGAGAAGGGGACAAAAAGAAAAACAGGATCATCATACAACAAATGCATCTGGCATCACAATGGCTGAGTACCTATGTGTGTAACGCTCGTATAGCCATAGGAAGAAAACTCCTACCATAGCTGGCCTTTCTGCACATGGGTAGTCTATACCTGCGGCCAGAAAGAAGGGGGTTGAAATATTGATATAGTGGATGGTTTGGGTCATTCAAAATTTTATGTGCCTTCCGGAGCGTATATGAACTGACACAGTGTGATAAATTGGGGGTGGGAATACCAATAATGGTATGGGTTATGGTAATGGTAATTGGTTATAGGTGAAGTGTAAGTAACTAGCTAAGTGAATTAGCTTAGCTGGTTAAGAACTAGCTAGCTATTAGTACTGCATCTGTGTCTGTCCTACATTTTAGCAGGGTCATTCCTATGTTCCCAGGGTCCTATATTCCCCAGATTTATATGCCACATAATGTAACAATATCACTGCATGGGTGTTTTGACATTTCAGCTTAATTAACTTAATTTTAAGAAACAAAAAAAACAGGATTAAATTAGATACAAGTCATGATGTCATGAGAGTTAGACTCAAAAACATACTAGGCTAGTTTTCACCTAAGGAAGCTACGACCTCTTCAACCATTTGTTTACTTCCCTCAAGGCTAGGCCTATTATACCGAGAACCGTACGGCAGGGCTGGGGAACAGGAAACCCCTTCGACAAGTTCCCACAATAACCCGTGTCATATTAAGCAAATACAGAGCTGGGAACATGTTTTTCAGGTTCCTGTTATGTGCTATATAGAGCTGAGGAACATAAGACACTGGGAACATAGATACGCTCCCATTTTTTAGCTAGCTAGCCTCAATGTTTTCTAGGTGTGACTCCTGTAAATGAGCTTGTTCTTTATTCTTATTAGGTTTGTTATTAACTGTAGCTTCCACGTTATTGTACTTTTCTTTATTTGTTCTTTTTCATTTTATATGTGGAGTATGTGTGCATGTGTGTTGCACACTATTCTGCATGTGCATGTGGTGGCTGACTTTTAGCAAACATACAGTTGGATCCTGTTCATATTGATATCGCATATTAAACAGATGAATAGGTTGAGTGGTTTTTCAGAACAGTCTACAAAACCTCTAACCTCCCTGTCATGTATCCCTACCAACTTACCATAGAGGTGCTATAAAAATGTCATTAAAACCCTGTTGCTTTCTTGCTAAAATGCTGCGCTAGTGTTTTTCTGGCACTCTGTTTAATAAGGTCAGGCATATTATGTATCGTAAAAATGTCTTCCGATATTACTGTTGCTATTTATTTATTTACTTATTTATTTTATTTATTTAAAAATGTAATTTCCCAAACTGAAGCGTCTTTCTAACCTATTCATATGCTAATATCTATTAGCATGTTTCACTGTGTAGGGGTATCACAGCAGGGGGGGATCCTCAAGAGGCCTGGACTAAAAAGTTTCCATTTTCAAAAGATGGGAAAGGAGTCTGCAGAGACTGAATTTGCACAAGACTCAGAAATTTTGTCCCTGCATTAAGCCAATATAATGCATGATACAGAACAGCCTCTCATCCTGCACAGGAACCTCACTAGCTCAGGTCTTCCTTTGCAAATATCCCTTTGTTTATCTTTTCTCTAAAGAAAAAAAGGAAATTCTCAATGGACTTTCCACAGCTGGTGTTAATCAAATAGGCAGATCTGGCTGTTCATGCCCTTATTCTCTGGGGATCAGGGACAAAAATAGGCTGCGGAGATTACACACGAGGAAGAAACGGTTTTAGAATCAACAGCATCGTTGATTATTGAAGAAGAAAACCTCGCCTGAGAAGAAGTGGGAGACCGAGAGAGAAAAGCTTGAGGAGATTATTGTTTTTTTTTTTTTTTGTTCTTTAATTTTGTTCCTAGCTAGAAAGCCATACAGGCAGCTCATATTTTCTTCCCCTGAATTAGAAAGCACTGTCATATCTCTGAGCTGTAATCATGTAAAAGCTATTGTTGTTTAGATAACGATACTATACACAAAAACATGCATTTTTATCAGCAAAGCTGAAGTGGTGTGTGTGTGTGTGTGAGTGTGTGTGCGCGTGTGTGCGTGCGTGTAAGTGTGTAATTGTGTACCGCATGACTGCAGAGAGCCAAATGACCATATGCAGTCCAGAGTGTTTAAAAAAAATTTTAAAATGCTAATAGAAATGGGTATTAAGGTATTATGGCAGAAAACATCATCCTTTTCAACCAGGTCAAGCTTTCTCATGTTTAAGTGCAGAGTTTACCTCAGAAATGTAGCTAACAGTGGAAGCTAATGAGGACTAGCTAGGTATGCACAAAGGAGGACTAGCATAGTCTGCATAATGCTAGAAAGATTCTTTTGTGAATAACAAGGCTTTTCTTTTTTATTGTTGTTTGTCGTGTGGACAATTGAAGCAGCACAGATGTAGGATCAGCTTAGCGTACATTGCTAATGTTAGCTACAAATGAGTAGCTTCACTGTTTATGGATCACTTCACATATTGTCAAAATGGACGTTGTAAAAGAAAGACTGATTCATATAAATTAATTTTTTTAAATGTGTCATTAAATGGTCTCTGTGAGCTTTTTTTTCTGACAGGATTAGATATTCTAACTTGATTAGATAATTAGCAATTGCCGTATAATCAAATGAGCAAAGCTAGCCATTCATGGTCAGCAAGCATAGAATTATTGTTAGAGGAAGCTTGAAAACATGTTTGTATCATTCTGTAGAAAATATGATCAATATTACTGTCAGTGTTTGGCTTTTTTGTTTTTTTATTATACAGGGTGTGTAAATGGGGGCAGTAACAAAGTGTAGAAATAATTTTTTTTCACCTGGCAACGGCTTTGTCGCCTTCTCAAGTGCTCTAAAGTGAGCAGCCCGTTTGTTCCCTGCAGGAAACGCTGTGTAGCCACATTCATATTCTGGCATCACAGAGATCTGAAAATGGCTGAGAATTGCTTTTGGTCCGTTTGTTGTGCTAAATTTGTGATGCGTGCAGGAAAACCTGCCAAAAGTAACCCTCGTATTGTTTCTCCATGTAGTGTCTTGTTATTGGTACAAAAAGTAAAAGTAAAGGAAAGTGGAAAATCCAGAATACTTTTCACGTCCTACACAGCGGATATACAGTATATGCAATAAAACCACTGTGCCTTTAGTTTTAATTCTCTGCTTCACTAGAGGATGATGAAAGACATTGACACAAGTTATGTTCATAGCAGGCATGTGAATTATTAGTATATGTTATATTAGGACTTCTCTAGAGGTCTGTTACCACAGCTACACTAAGAATGTCTGGTTTTTAAATTCAGAACATGTCTGGACTTGTTCACTACTTTTGCCAGAAGTATTGGCACTTGAGTTCAAAATGGTTATTTTTGCACTCATGCACTGTGGATAAACAAGGAAAGATGAATACATGGCGAATGCACAGAGCTGGGATTACAACCCTAAGTTATTCTTTTATGAATTTGCTGAACTTCTAAAATGTCCTGTAGTGTACACATTTTCATAAAGACAGATAAGAAATACAGATTAACAACCAAGAATACTAATTTCTTTGCTACTGAATGTGAATGTGTTCCTGAATCTGATGTGCGTTTTCTGTTTTTAGCACACGCTCCCTGAAGTAGGACATAGTTTTTGACAATGTATATTAATTGGAATTAGTATCCATTTACTTGGTGCTTATCTCTGTGCTAATTATATTTTTAACTGAAGTTCTCTAAATACTGTATAGTCGTACTAATTTCCCACCCACTAGCTAGTTCTCCCTGTTGTATAACCAACTTAGAAGGTAGAATTGGCTTCTTTGAAGACTCATAAAGCCAGACACACTATCTTTTCTTTTCTGCTCATGTGAAGTTATAAGATGGCTTAACACGCTTGGAGGAGAGCACTTACTGCTACTTTACTTTGTATACATGAGCTGACAGACACCCAAAATTGGGTAGTGTTGGGAGAGCAATGCTATTATTCCTACCCAGAAAGCACAGCCAATTACGCTCTCTTGAACATGTCACATTCTTGGGATCTGAACTCTTGACATTATGATGAATGCTTAGAGCGTTGTACCACTTGGGAGCCTTCTGAAGGCTTTTTGACTCTACTGTGTATGCATTTTTTTTTCTGCTGCAGGCTTTTTTGCTCCAGCACCTTGCTCACATTCTGATGTCTATTAAAGGGCATTTTGTATGTTAATATTTTATAATTCATCCCAGTATAATATTCTGATCCTACTGTTTCTCTCTCTCTCTCTCTCTCTCTCTCTCTGTAGGTAAATATGTCTACCAGCCTATGACCAGTGTGTGCCAGCTGCCCACAACACCAGTCCCTGCCTCGCCCTCAGATAACACCGACACCATAAACCTGTCAATCTCACTGACCGAGCGTCTCCTCAGGACCGCCCCCAAATTCAGAGCTCCACCCTGCCCAGAGTCCCCCAGATTCTGCATCATCTCTGACCTTTTTGTCGACGACTACATTGTAAAACGGATCAACGGCAAGATGTGCTACGTTCAGAGGCCTCCAGCAGCAGTGCCTGTTCCTCGAGAGAGGGCGCCGGCCTCACCAGCCCAGCCGCCCAGTCAGCACGCTCAAAATCAGCCATCCCAAGTAGCCCAAACTCCAAACACACAAGGCCAAAAGGGTCCCAAAATGGACCACTGTTCCTCACCATCCAGCTCAGAGGACTCTGGGATCAACGCCTTGGGTCTTCACTACGTGGAGTCGTGCGAGGATGACTCCTGTGAGGATGATGAGGAGGACGATGAGGAGGAGGACGATGAATTGAGCACAGATGGCAACTCCAGTCCTGGGAGCCTCTGGGAGCAGGATGAATGCACTCTGCTCTCGCCATCCAAGTCGACTGTGGAGATAATTGAGAATATTGAGACGACTGTCTAACACATCAAGACAAATTGTGTTTAAATGTTTTTTTGACAACACATGCATTACCAGTCTTCAACTTGAGGATGCAAGTTGGTTGGCCACCTGGTTACATGGTGATAATTACATGGAAACTTTCTCATTGGTTCTCCTCACAGTCAGCTCCTACACCCTTCATGTCCTTTATACACGAGTCTCCTCTTTGCATGGTGACCCTGCTATGGATTATACACAGTAGATTTCAAAAATACATTCATGCATGTATGTAGTACCACGTTTGGCCAAATGAAGCTGTTGCCCAGGTTTTCTGCACAGGATAAAAGAGCGAGTTTAAAATGAATTGTGATACATACACAAGCACAAGTTTCCTTAGTAAACAAGAAGGAACTCGTGCTTAATCTACAGGAATAACCTTGTATGGATATTCTCTCTCCAAGGACCTGAATATTCAATACATCACAAATGAATGGAGGAGAATATGATAGGCAATAAAAGGAGGCAATAGAGTGAGACTATGAAATGTTATCTTCTGTAGAAGAGAGAAAGGATTGGAAGAAATTGAGAGAGAAGGGCAGAACAGGGTGAGAGGCTCTTCAGTCTCTTTTAAGCAGGCACCATTTGAAGTGTGACTAAATCATATATGAGTTGGGAAGACTGTAAGGACACGACGTGAAGAAAGACCACATATTCTGAAGTCTCCACAGAGTATCAGCTTACATCTTCCTTTCAATTCTTCCTTCCACAACGGTGAAGAGCCCTGAAGCTTTAAGAAGATTTAGCAGAATGAATTCCAATGTCTTGACAATCATTTAATGATATAGATCTAGGGGTAGTTTCAAAGAGCTGATTATCAGCAGAACTTCAAGGGGTGAGATGGTGAGTTATGTCCTTCTTAAAGCACAGCGTGGATACTTTGATCCATTTGTGTAGCAGTATGAAAGCTACCACGCTGCTGTCATCACTGAAACCAAATCAGAGCTCTAGTTCAGAGAGCAACAGTTATTTCTACAAGGATATTTATTGGCAGTGCTCCTTTTTTCCCCAACAAAATACTAACAGCCTATTTAATAACCAGTGATGTATGACCTAAGCACATGATGAACTAACTCTACTGTCTTTGGATGGAAGTGATTATCTATTTTATACTACCGTGGGCAGAGGTCATATTTACAGAGGTCATCTTTAGAGACGCATTTTAGAGTGCTTTGAAGCTGGCAGCCCACACGTAAAAGCACAGCCTACATGGACCTGAGAGCTACGAGCCAACAGAATTTAATACCATGCATTAAAAATCACTGCAGCCCAGCCGACAACTACTGATTATTAATGCAAGTGCATGAAATTGCTACAGTCTAATATAATCGTGATGATTTAGCTAGACTCAGATGTAAATGAGATTAAAATGATGCCCAGGACAAAGTGACCTAGCCATCCCTTTCCCTGCATTATACATGCATTAAGTAACTGTACAGTACTTTCATTTTGGGTTCAGAAAGCCCTGCTGTGGGATTATAAATGTATTTAAATCACATTCGAAACAGTTGTGCAACTGCATTAAGAAAGAGACTGTTAAGGATCACTGTCGCTGTCCTCCCCGGAGTGGACACTAAACTTCTGTTGACAGTCCACTCCTGTCTGTGTCTCCTGATGGCTCCAGACTGTGATAATAGCGTCTCTGTTTATAAGCACAGAACTTTGTCACTGCCTGAGTAGAAGAGTCCATTTTGAAGCTGCTTAAGTAGAAAACCTAATGGACCTGTCATGGAGCCTTGAGGAACCCCACACTCAATTATTTGTATGATTACCTCTCCTGCTGGTGGATTAAATAAATGGGTGTCCCTGTATCTCTGCAGTTTTCTATCAGGGAAATAATACTGTAGCTATAAACATGTACTGTAGATACACAAATGTTTATCTCGCCTTTAAATAAACCCCTTTCTTATATCAGTTGCTGTTTTTTAGGTCGTATTTTTTTCTCTTCCACAAATCCAAAAATAGTGTTGCTGGTGTTGCTTATGTTCAAATTATTCCATTTACACTATTGTATGCAGTGATGGGAGAGCTAAAATCTAATATCTACCAATAGCTCGACAGTGAAACTATTAATGCATTATATCACACGGTCTAATCAATGGCAGTGGAGGTTCCACAGAGATCTTTTTCTGATAAAAATGACCTTCAGTTATACACCAGATAGAGGATAATAAAATAAAAAGAATGGTGTGGGGTTATTACACACACACACACACACACACACACACACACACACACACACACACACACACACTTAAAAGACAGATAGACTGCGCCATTCATTTATGTTTATGGAATTTGGCAGAGGTCCTTATCCAGAGTGACATACAGAAGTTAAAGGACATTACAATTTACATTTATACATCTGAGCAGTTTAAGGGCCTTGCTCAAGGGCAAGCAGTGGCAACTTGGCAGTGCTGGAATTTGAACTGGAAAATGTGCTCAATCTATCAACTTTTACTTTGTCCTCCAATAGCATTTTGGGGGGAAAAAGCATGATAAAGTAAATAATCTGCCTCGTTCACATTCTTTACACCTGCCACTGTATTTATCATGACGTGTTATGGATGTGTCAGCGAAGCAGACTTTGAAATATTATCCCCAATAGACATCGACTCTAGAGGCCTTTCACTCTGTGTAATCACCTGACATGTCACTGATAGTTTGCATCAACCTACAGCCTGGGGTAGAAAGAAATCAGCCCCAGCTTTAGTTCTGAAGCTAGAATTCACTTTAAGACATTTGTTAACAGCAGGTAATCTCATGTGGATGCCAAAAATTATCTTACATTGATGTCTATTTATCTCTGAATGACGACGGCCATACTGGTTGTATCATCAGGAAAGGATGTTACAGATTGCCAGAATAATAAAAGCCAACCTGCTAATGTAGAAATGGCTTGTGTGAAATTGTCATTTAGCATAGTCAGCAGACAACCAGATGGAAACTTAGAGCGATTTCGAACTTCGAAAAAGAGGACAGCCCCTGCTGTTGCCATGGAATACATTTTAATATCATTAGCCCATCCCAACGTTAATAGCCTGTGTCACATATCGTGTACCAAATCACCCTTTTGAGCAAAATCCTGGCACTCTGGAGTCAGTACTAAATAGATGAGAGCAGGATATTACGCGCTGAGCAATGTGAAGTGATATTTTCAATAATTACACGGCACTGTATTGATATTGTACTAAACTGTGGTGGAGATATATGACAGATACACTTATAATACGACACACACACAGACACACACAAGGCTCTATTTAAAACATACCTTCTGCAGATTGTGACAAGATGCTACGGCAGTCATACCTTTGAAGTATTTCATACCAACTCCAAGCCAAAGACACTTTTCATACACATGGTAGCTGTGCTGTACAAGCGAGAATGAAAAATTCAGTGATAAAAAGCAATATATCTCCATAGTTTATCTCCATAGCATGCTTCTCAAACAACCTCCTCTCAAATGGAATGCAGGAATATTGTCAATATTCAGACGGGTTCACATTTATAATATTGTGTGTCAAGTGTTGTGGTATGTTATATAACCGTTAATCTCCATGTGTGAGAGGATTTTCATTCTGCCTGCTCTGTACACAGCTCTAAGCCCTACAGCAATAAGGATCCATACTAAGACAGATGTTAAGCCTCACACTCCTGTATTTTCTTCTGTCTCTATTTACTCATGAGGACATGGAGCATTCCAGGTTGTCAAGGAGACAGATGCCTCGTGAGGCGGAAAAGGGAACGTTATAAACACGAACGCAGCCCATAGCTATCGACAGAGGAATCTCACTCATTCTTGTTTTCATGATTCCTCAACTACTTTACATGGGCCATCTCCATGGATATATAACAATGCCAAAACCATTTATTTTCTCCACCTCATTAGCTTTTTAACAAATCATAGATGAAATATTTCTGCCATTTGCTGTTGGACAGGATTGCATTTCACCACGACAATCATGCAGACTATGTGAAAGAAAATGATGATTGAATGAACCGAACTACACAAGCTAAAAGCCCTCTAAATGACTTTAAAAAAATGTATTTTTGAAATTTCTGTTTGTAAATTGGAAGCACAGCCTATCAGGGTTTCTCTTCTAACAATCAGAAAATGCCAAGTTCAAATCCAAGGATTAGCAGAGAACCTCTTTTCGGTCTTTGGCCTGTAATCTTCGACAATTCAGCTGTATGATTGGATTGTCTCCATCTTATTTGTATGTTACTTCGGATTAAATGCGTCAATAAAATGTAATGAAAACAGCAAAACATCCCACCAGCAGCAGCTGTGACGGGTTGAACGTTAAATACACTGCCGAATGAATTATAAAATAAATGTGTTTCATTTTAGCAGCATATGACTGTATGAGCCAAACAGCATTTCCAACCTGGATTAGCACTGGAGGAGTAGTGCCAGCCAACTCGCAATAAAAATGCTGAGCAGAACAGGACCTTTTTTTACTCCTAGACCTTAAAAAAACTAAATAAAATAACATGCCAGCTACTGAAAATGATTATGCAATACAGGAAGGATCTGAAAAGCAGATATTACATAAACTATTCAGCATTTTACTAAGATCAAAATGTCACCAGGTGATTCACAGCCACGGCGGTTTTTAGCCAAACATTTTTCATCATCTACGTGTCAACAGCTCGACTTCTCACAAACCGAGAAGAAAACAGGTGGATCAGAAGGTACAGCTGAAGACCTGTCGTGACAAGTAGAACATTTATTAGGTTGTGTAAACAGGAGTAAAAGCTGTGACTGAATAAGGCTGTGATTAGTGATTACCCATGTGACTAAAATTGCATGTGACTTATATTTAAACATGTACAAAATGTCTTATAATATTGCAGTTTGAACAGTGTTAAACTGCTAACTATAAGCTTCTTATACATGTTAGCTACATTAATGCCAATAAAAAAATAAATAATAAACCACAGCACTGATACTGTATGATAATAGTATTGGTGAAAGTTTGCTTGATTTCTTTTATTAACTGGACATCCATAGCTAATGTAGCAAACAAGAAAGGGAAGCTAATAATTGAACTGCATAAATTTCATTAACACGCATTAATATAGTTTGGCTCAGCAATACCATTTGTACAAAAATTGCACAATTTTTATATATAATTCCACCTTAAAACTCTACCTTAAGACTCCTCCTCCCCCCACCTGAATCTGGTGCTTTGATACCAACCTGTATGCTGAGGTAAAAAGTGATTTGTCTTCAAGATGGCCGCTGTTGCTGCTGTTTTTAGCTCTGTGATGTCATTTTGATGCATTATTCTAAATAACAGTGTCAAACAGTGTTAGAAAACACATAAACAAGTTTATTACCCTATTAAAAACCACAACACAAAGTCTGAGGCAAATATTAGCTTCCTTTTCTCATTAGCTACTTCAAAACACTTAGCACACGTCACAAACCAACATGGCCAACATTTAAGGTACGGGGGGGATCTGTGTAAGTTTAATTTCATTGGAATAGAGGTGTGTGAGGGTGTGTGTGTTGGGGGGGGGGTTGTTTTGAGGAGGAAATGCTTATATTTTCATACCAGGGCTGGCTTTACAATTTACAAATGTACAAAATTATGATAAAACATATAATCCAGTGATAATTACTGACTATGACACAACACACACACACACACACACGAATGCTTACACACACTTCCAATAAGAGAATTTATGTTCAATAATAGACTAGTCCTGTAGAGGTTAAACGGTATATGTATTTGTGTGTGTGTGTGTGTGTGTGTGTGTGTGTTGCATGTCAGTGCAAGTTTCCTCATCTCTTTGTTGTAGTCTATTCTCAGCTAAGTGCGGCAGATTTTTCCACTGGCCCAGAGAAGCACATCCCAGGCCCCAATGGATTAATTAGAAAACGCTTTCTCCCTCCCTCTTTCTCTCCCCCCCCCCCCCCCCCTCTTTCCCTCCCAACAGATCATTAAAAAGCAGACACTAGAACATATGTTAAGCACTGTGAGCTGCAAAAAGGCCTGGATAATGTTTTTGCCCTCAGTGCTTGGAGGAAGTTCCTTGTATTTAAATTGAGTAATAGTGCAACTGATTGTATTCATATATTAAGCTACGAGATTACAGAATACTGGGCCAACTGTACTGCATTCAGAAACGCTAATGTGCTACTGTTTGTTGATGAGCACTAATTTGATTACTTTTACATACTGTTGTTTTTTTTTTTTAAAGCACAAGGCAGACACAATATTAGGGATGCAATGATACCCATGCATTCGTACCTAGATTGTTGTTCGTGACTATCAGCCACTATTGGTCCTTCTCAACGAATGATTATAAAGGAGTGAAAATAAAAACGTACCTTACTTATAACTGTACAGAAACACTTTTACAAAGTGGAACAAAACGCACTCCAAACTCGCAACCCTTCTGCATACAAGGTAACTAATGTAGCCAGCTTATGCAATTCAATTCAGATAATCTAGCTAACATTATAAAGAACAAGCACTGTAGCCTATGTTCTGTGACACACTGATTGATTATTTCTAAGTAGGTTACTTAATTCGGTAGCAGTATTGGTATCAACTGGTACCAAGAACCACATACAGTACTTGTATTCATTCTGAAAAATTCATAATGATGCAGTCATTTATAATGTTCATAAAACGTTAGGTACTAGTAATAATTTAGTAATTACTAATTACTAATAAATGCAGGTGACCCCATTCCAGCAAATATTTTCTTGCTGGTTGGTGTAATTTTTTAGGTACATTATGGGATGTATTTAAGGGCTGAATATGTCCATTCAAATACATATTGGGTAGTTGGTTAGCCTTGGTTAGTTTACTACTGTACAGGTATATACATATTGAACTAGACCAATATCTTTGAATTTGACAATATCTTACGCTTGCCATAACCCTGATTTCCTTCTACTCATTTTAAACTTCATTCCATATCAAAAACTTTTTTAAAAGCACATGCATGTACAGAGATGTGCAACCATATTGTACATCATTTAAAGAGTCCCTCCAGGATTTCACGATTTTGCGGTCACAGAAATTAATGCAAAATCAAGCACCGCCACAAAAAGGAGCTTGCAATTTATCAAAATTACTCCAGTTTTTCCACAGATTTGGACCAAGATGTGTCATGTGACGTCATCACAACGTGCATTCAGCCAAAGCCCTCTTGGATTCCCGTGCGTCGAACAGCTAAAATGTCTCATTTACCAACAAACATCACCGTGAAAGACCGTGCAAAACAATGTCATGCAATTCCAAAAGTAAAGCACAAAAAACTCCGCAAGTTACATCACAAATTTTGAATAAAAATCGCAGCGAAATCAAGCATTTTTGGCCACAACAATCACAAAAAGACTCGTGTACGGACAGAATGACAAACAAGCTTAATAAAACAGAAGGTTTTCTTGTTCTTAAATAATGTTAGAATCAGTGAATGGGAAGGATAAAATTAATTCTACCTATCAGTAACTTTGTGTTATTATTATGAAGCCATGATAGTTCATACGTATACGTGAAACCATACACACAGGAACCCAATCACTGAAGGACAGATGGAGATAGAATGCACCATTAAAGATGGTATGTCTGTTCCTTTGTGTAATGTGCTAAGAGCAAACAAGATTTTTACAGCACTTTATGTATTTTTTCTATGAAGAGAGGAAGGGCCCTGGTTAGAATACAACACCCTTTGTCAATGGAGAGTCAAAAGACATTGCATGATCGTGCAAATCTCACTACTCCATTTCTTTGGATCTCACGGGTAGAACATGGAGTGTTAACAGTGCTATAAATACAAAGACAAACTGTGAGGTCCTTGGAAGCGTACACTCACATCACAGACATGTGATGGCATTAACGCCAGCAGTCTGAGGAATAAAGAGATTTTAGGACTGATTATTGCTAACTTAAGACTTTCTCTGCTCTTATCATGACATCAAACCTTCCACCAGTTCAGAAAAACACAGTTAGAACTGCACTAGCTGGATTTACCAGTCTATAGACTGGTGAAAGATAAAGTCTCTCCCAAGAATCACAATTTGTGCAATCACACGTACCTATTCATGCTATGCCGTATAGGCTCATTACGCATAAACTCTGGAGGGATTTAAACGTCAAATTCAAGTGAACTGAACAGATTTCGGAATTAGCATGACATTATGATCAGAGTCCTACAAAAGCCTCTGCTGAGAAATTATGCAGATTTTCACTGTCAGCTTTATGACATCTGAACACTCCTTAATTGCTTTCACTTAACTGCTTTTTCTCCTCCCTTGCCAAATCAGACTGAGTGCCTCCACCACAATCTCTGTCTAAAACACACAAAGATGATGATAAACCAAACTAAAATTGGAGCTAGATTATATGCAGCATAAATTCTTTCTACTAGCCCTAGGCCATTTTCCCAGGCCAGTGTGATTAAAAACAGGGAAATCGCTCAATCTGGCAACAGTGTACTCCTAGGCGACCTTTGCAGACAGCCTGTGCATTTCATTTCTGTAGGCGTTAATGACTTACTGGTGAATCATCTTTCTCACCAGCAGGCTCATATTTGGCAACCTACATCTCTGTAGCTCTGTAACTAGGAAAATTTCCAGGCTCAAGTAGGGCGGTCTGGGGGTCCTTATATAGAAAGCACTAATTTCTGAGACTTTTATTATGGCTATATGGTTACTTTTTTATGCACCAAAACATAATGTAATATAATCAGCAAATGCATTTTTACATTATTTAATAGCAAAAAGTGACCAATAAGAAAGCAATAAGTAAGGAATAATACACAACAATCAGTGCTGGTAAACATTCTCTTTACACTTAATAAGACTGTAGCCTATCCCCTGCCACCCCCACCCCAAGTAACAACCATAACTATTGGCAGAGCTGTGAAAATTAATCAGCACCTTCTGACAGTACAATATGAAGTGTTGACGTTTTCATTCTTTTATCGACAGTGAGGGTAAAAAGTGGATTACATCTGACATCATTGAGGCTAGAAACACGCTACCTCACCCTATTGCAACAGACCCTACAGACAAATTCCTACAGACAAATGTTCCAGGCCCATGTCTTGCTCTGTGACCCGTCTGTCTCTCAGGGTTTTCGCTCCTGATTGGCAACTATTGGTGTGTGGAATGCATTGCCTACAGTGTCAGTAACCTTGCACAAGTCTTTCTGTAGTGTTGAAGCTAGCCAGCTGTGCAGCTGCATATGACTGAAGGAAACTCGGCTCACTCCAATCAATGGAAAAATTATGCAGGACTGCACAAGGGCTGGTGATACAGCTCGCACTCTGTGGGGTGACTCATGGCCAGGCATTTGTGAGGCATGCAATGTGGCTTTTAATGTGTCAAATGTCCTTTACTGCAGGTGTTTCCTTTGTAAAAATTCTAAGCTATCTCAGGGTGTGAAATGGATTTCCAAAGGGACGTCAACAGGAGAACTATCAGCGTAAATAAGTGTACAGATAAGAAGCAGGAATCATTTTGTGCTTGTCAGTATTGGGGGAAATTCCACTATTGTTGGAAAATGCAGTGTAAATTTTTGATAAAATCTGAATATAGCCAATGAATTATATATATCACGAGAACTTCCATTGCACTGAAGTGTCCTGTAAATAATTATAAACAGTATTATACTATTATTCTGATTCCTTCATAAGTGAACATTATGTCATTATACTGTTTTAGTCAGATTTGATGTAACTTACATCCAGTTTAGTGGCAATATAGCTGCTTGATTTGACAGAGAAATTACCAGTATTGCCAAAGTGGCAACTTTTACAATACTTTTACAAAACTTTTTCAAGGCTCAACTGTGGTCATGTTTGCAGAGTTTCATGCTTCCTCCTGGACCTGTGTGGGTTTCCTACAGGTTCACCAGTTTTCTCCCACCGATTCAAAACATGGCATTTAATGCTTTAGCTAAAAGTCTGACTTGTGAGACTACTGAGACTCTGACCAGGACAAATATGTAGATGATTGAATGAATTGTTTCAGCATGATTCTGATGCTCAAACTGACATATAAGGAATAGTAAACGTCTAATGTTTGACCAATGAACCTAACCAATAACTAGTTTTTGGATGAAACCCTTCAACCAAAGGCATAATTATTTTTTAAGTATGCATACTTAAAATTCTAGTATGCATACTTATTTTTTTAAGTATGCATACTAGAATTTTAAGTATGCATACTTATTTTTTAAGTATGCATACTTATTTTTTAAGTATGCATACTTAAAATTCTAGTATGTATACTTATTTTTTAAGTATGCATACTTATTTTTTAAGTATGCATACTTATTTTTTAAGTATGCATACTTATTTTTTAAGTATGCATACTTAAAATTCTAGTATGCATGCTTATTTGCCTACGGTAAGCTAGTTAAACTTTAGCTTGCTCTTGCAGCTGTGAGTTGGCATAGTGGATAGTGTTACTGCTTCGTGTTCCACGGGTTGCTGGTTCAAAGCTCAACTGTGGTCGTGTTTGCAGAGTTTCATGCTTCCTCCTGGACCTGTGTGGGTTTCCTACAGGTTCACCAGTTTTCTCCCACCGATTCAAAACATGGCATTTAATGCTTTAGCTAAATGTCTGACTTGTGAGACTACTGAGACTCTGACCAGGACAAATATGTAGATGATTGAATGAATTGTTTCAGCATGATTCTGATGCACAAACTGACATATAAGGAATAGTAAATGTCTAAGGTTTGACCAATGAACCTAACCAATAACTAGTTTTTGGATGAAACCCTTCAACCAAAGGCATAATTGTTTTTTAAGTATGCATACTAGAATTTTAAGTATGCATACTTATTTTTTAAGTATGCATACTAGAATTTTAAGTATGCATACTTATTTTTTAAGTATGCAAACTTATTTTTTAAGTATGCATACTAGAATTTTAAGTATGCATACTTATTTTTTAAGTATGTATACTTATTTTTTAAGTATGCATACTTAAAATTCTAGTATGCATACTTATTTTTTTAGTATGCATACTTAAAATTCTAGTATGCATCATACTTAAAATTCTAGTATGCATGCTTATTTGCCTACGGTAAGCTAGTTAAACTTTAGCTTGCTCCTGTAGCTGTGAGTTGGCATCGTGGGTAGTGTTACTGCTTCGTGTTCCATGGGTTGCTGGTTCAAAGCTCAACTGTGGTCGTGTTTGCAGAGTTTCATGCTTCCTCCTGGACCTGTGTGGGTTTCCTACAGGTTCACCAGTTTTCTCCCACTGATTCAAAACATGGCATTTAATGCTTTAGCTAAATGTCTGACTTGTGAGACTACTGAGACTCTGACCAGGACAAATATGTATTAACTTATTTACTTATTTTTTAAGTATGCATACTAGAATTTTAAGTATGCATACTAGAATTTTAAGTATGCATACTTATTTTTTAAGTATGCATACTTGTTTTTTAAGTATGCATACTTAAAATTCTAGTATGCATACTTATTTTTTAAGTATGCATACTTAAAATTCTAGCATGCATACTTATTTTTTTAGTATGCATACTTAAAATTCTAGTATGCATCATACTTAAAATTCTAGTATGCATGCTTATTTGCCTACGGTAAGCTAGTTAAACTTTAGCTTGCTCTTGCAGCTGTGAGTTGGCATAGTGGGTAATGTTACTGCTTCGTGTTCCACGGGTTGCTGGTTCAAAGCTCAACTGTGGTCGTATTTGCAGAGTTTCATGCTTCCTCCTGGACCTGTGTTGGTTTCCTACAGGTTCACCAGTTTTCTCCCACCGATTCAAAACATGGCATTTAATGCTTTAGCTAAATGTCTGACTTGTGAGACTACTGAGACTCTGACCAGGACAAATATGTAGATGATTGAGTGAATTGTTTCAGCATGATTCTGATGCACAAACTGACATATAAGGAATAGTAAACGTCTAAGGTTTGACCAATGAACCTAACCAATAACTAGTTTTGGATGAAACCCTTCAACCAAAGGCATAATTATTTTTTAAGTATGCATACTAGAATTTTTGTATGCATACTAGAATTTTAAGTATGCATACTTATTTTTTAAGTATGCATACTAGAATTTTAAGTATGCATACTTATTTTTTAAGTATGCATACTAGAATTTTAAGTATGCATACTTATTTTTTAAGTATGCATACTTATTTTTTAAGTATGCATACTAGAATTTTAAGTATGCATACTTATTTTTTAAGTATGCATACTTATTTTTTAAGTATGCATACTTAAAATTCTAGTATGCATACTTATTTTTTAAGTATGCATACTAGAATTTTAAGTATGCATACTTAAAAATAAGTATAATAAGTATAATAAGTAAATATATACTTATTTTTTAAGTATGCATACTTATTTTTTAAGTATGCATACTTATTTTTTAAGTATGCATACTTAAAATTCTAGTATGCATACTTATTTTTTAAGTATGCATACTTATTTTTTAAATATGCATACTTAAAATTCTAGTATGCATACTTATTTTTTAAGTATGCATACTTAAAATTCTAGTATGCATACTTATTTTTTAAGTATGCATACTAGAATTTTAAGTATGCATACTTATTTTTTAAGTATGCATACTAGAATTTTAAGTATGCATACTTATTTTTTAAGTATGCATACTTATTTTTTAAGTATGCATACTTAAAATTCTAGTATGCATACTTATTTTTTAAGTATGCATACTTAAAATTCTAGTATGCATACTTATTTTTTAAGTATGCATACTTAAAATTCTAGCATGCATACTTATTTTTTTAGTATGCATACTTAAAATTCTAGTATGCATCATACTTAAAATTCTAGTATGCATGCTTATTTGCCTACGGTAAGCTAGTTAAACTTTAGCTTGCTCTTGCAGCTGTGAGTTGGCATAGTGGGTAATGTTACTGCTTCGTGTTCCACGGGTTGCTGGTTCAAAGCTCAACTGTGGTCGTATTTGCAGAGTTTCATGCTTCCTCCTGGACCTGTGTTGGTTTCCTACAGGTTCACCAGTTTTCTCCCACCGATTCAAAACATGGCATTTAATGCTTTAGCTAAATGTCTGACTTGTGAGACTACTGAGACTCTGACCAGGACAAATATGTAGATGATTGAGTGAGTTGTTTCAGCATGATTCTGATGCACAAACTGACATATAAGGAATAGTAAACGTCTAAGGTTTGACCAATGAACCTAACCAATAACTAGTTTTGGATGAAACCCTTCAACCAAAGGCATAATTATTTTTTAAGTATGCATACTAGAATTTTTGTATGCATACTAGAATTTTAAGTATGCATACTTATTTTTTAAGTATGCATACTAGAATTTTAAGTATGCATACTTATTTTTTAAGTATGCATACTTATTTTTTAAGTATGCATACTTAAAATTCTAGTATGCATACTTATTTTTTAAGTATGCATACTTATTTTTTAAGTATGCATACTAGAATTTTAAGTATGCATACTTATTTTTTAAGTATGCATACTTATTTTTTAAGTATGCATACTTAAAATTCTAGTATGCATACTTATTTTTTAAGTATGCATACTAGAATTTTAAGTATGCATACTTAAAAATAAGTATAATAAGTATAATAAGTAAATATATATACTTATTTTTTAAGTATGCATACTTATTTTTTAAGTATGCATACTTATTTTTTAAGTATGCATACTTAAAATTCTAGTATGCATACTTATTTTTTAAGTATGCATACTTATTTTTTAAATATGCATACTTAAAATTCTAGTATGCATACTTATTTTTTAAGTATGCATACTTAAAATTCTAGTATGCATACTTATTTTTTAAGTATGCATACTAGAATTTTAAGTATGCATACTTATTTTTTAAGTATGCATACTAGAATTTTAAGTATGCATACTTATTTTTTAAGTATGCATACTTATTTTTTAAGTATGCATACTTAAAATTCTAGTATGCATACTTATTTTTTAAGTATGCATACTTAAAATTCTAGTATGCATACTTATTTTTTAAGTATGCATACTTATTTTTTAAGTATGCATACTTATTTTTTAAGTATGCATACTTAAAATTCTAGTATGCATACTTATTTTTTAAGTATGCATACTTAAAATTCTAGCATGCATACTTATTTTTTTAGTATGCATACTTAAAATTCTAGTATGCATCATACTTAAAATTCTAGTATGCATGCTTATTTGCCTACGGTAAGCTAGTTAAACTTTAGCTTGCTCTTGCAGCTGTGAGTTGGCATAGTGGGTAATGTTACTGCTCCGTGTTCCACGGGTTGCTGGTTCAAAGCTCAACTGTGGTCGTATTTGCAGAGTTTCATGCTTCCTCCTGGACCTGTGTTGGTTTCCTACAGGTTCACCAGTTTTCTCCCACCGATTCAAAACATGGCATTTAATGCTTTAGCTAAATGTCTGACTTGTGAGACTACTGAGACTCTGACCAGGACAAATATGTAGATGATTGAGTGAATTGTTTCAGCATGATTCTGATGCACAAACTGACATATAAGGAATAGTAAACGTCTAAGGTTTGACCAATGAACCTAACCAATAACTAGTTTTGGATGAAACCCTTCAACCAAAGGCATAATTATTTTTTAAGTATGCATACTAGAATTTTTGTATGCATACTAGAATTTTAAGTATGCATACTTATTTTTTAAGTATGCATACTAGAATTTTAAGTATGCATACTTATTTTTTAAGTATGCATACTAGAATTTTAAGTATGCATACTTATTTTTTAAGTATGCATACTTAAAATTCTAGTATGCATACTTATTTTTTAAGTATGCATACTAGAATTTTAAGTATGCATACTTAAAAATAAGTATAATAAGTATAATAAGTAAATATATATACTTATTTTTTAAGTATGCATACTAGAATTTTAAGTATGCATACTTATTTTTTAAGTATGCATACTTATTTTTTAAGTATGCATACTTAAAATTCTAGTATGCATACTTATTTTTTAAGTATGCATACTAGAATTTTAAGTATGCATACTTATTTTTTAAGTATGCATACTAGAATTTTAAGTATGCATACTTATTTTTTAAGTATGCATACTTATTTTTTAAGTATGCATACTTAAAATTCTAGTATGCATACTTATTTTTTAAGTATGCATACTTATTTTTTAAGTATGCATACTAGAATTTTAAGTATGCATACTTATTTTTTAAGTATGCATACTAGAATTTTAAGTATGCATACTTATTTTTTAAGTATGCATACTTATTTTTTAAGTATGCATACTTAAAATTCTAGTATGCATACTTATTTTTTAAGTATGCATACTTATTTTTTAAGTATGCATACTAGAATTTTAAGTATGCATACTTATTTTTTAAGTATGCATACTTAAAATTCTAGTATGCATACTTATTTTTTAAGTATGCATACTTAAAATTCTAGTATGCATACTTATTTTTTAAGTATGCATACTAGAATTTTAAGTATGCATACTTATTTTTTAAGTATGCATACTTATTTTTTAAGTATGCATACTTAAAATTCTAGTATGCATACTTATTTTTTAAGTATGCATACTTAAAATTCTAGTATGCGTCATACTTAAAATTCTAGTATGCATGCTTATTTGCCTACGGTAAGCTAGTTAAACTTTAGCTTGCTCTTGCAGCTGTGAGTTGGCATAGTGGGTAGTGTTACTGCTTCGTGTTCCACGGGTTGCTGGTTCAAAGCTCAACTGTGGTCGTGTTTGCAGAGTTTCATGCTTCCTCCTGGACCTGTGTGGGTTTCCTACAGGTTCACCAGTTTTCTCCCACTGATTCAAAAATTGGCATTTAATGCTTTAGCTAAAAGTCTGACTTGTGAAACTACTGAGACTCTGACCAGGACAAATATGTAGATGATTGAATGAATTGTTTCAGCATGATTCTGATGCACAAACTGACATATAAGGAATAGTAAACGTCTAAGGTTTGACCAATGAACCTAACCAATAACTAGTTTTTGGATGAAACCCTTCAACCAAAGGCATAATTATTTTTTAAGTATGCATACTTAAAATTCTAGTATGCATACTTAAAATTCTAGTATGCATACTTAAAAAATAAGTATGCATACTTAAAATTCTAGTATGCATACTTATTTTTTAAGTATGCATACTAGAATTTTAAGTATGCATACTAGAATTTTAAGTATGCATACTAGAATTTTAAGTATGCATACTAGAATTTTAAGTATGCATACTTATTTTTTAAGTATGCATACTAGAATTTTAAGTATGCATACTTATTTTTTAAGTATGCATACTTAAAATTCTAGTATGCATACTTATTTTTTAAGTATGCATACTTAAAATTGTAGTATGCATGCTTATTTGCATACTTTAGCCTGTACCGGTAGCTGTGAGTTGGCATAGTGGGTAGTGTTACTGCTTTGTGTTCCAAGGGTTGCTGGTTCAAAGCTCAAGTGTGGTCATGTTTTCAGAGTTTCATGCTTCCTCTGGGGCCAGTGTGGGTTTCCTACAGATTCTCTAGTTTTCTTCAACCACTAAAATTTTAGTATGCATACTTATTTTTTATGTATGCATATAAATTTTGTGTATATACTTAGTTTGTGTACAACCTTTTTTTTAAAAGCATACTTATTTAGCATACTTATTGTTTAGTGTTTGTACATTACTAGTACATTATATAGCGTTGAACATATACATTTCTTTGCATGAAGACTTCTACGTATCAGTAAATTAGGTAACTGTTGCTTAGTAAATTAATCCATAGGGTAAGCTAGTTAAACTTTAGCTGGCTTGTGCAACTCTGACCAAGATGAATAAATTGGATGAATTTAGTGTTTCAGCATGATTCAGATGCTCAAACTAGTATGCATACTTAAAATTCTAGTATGCACACTTAAAATTCTAGTATGCATACTTATTTTTTAAGTATGCATACTTAAAATTCTAGTATGCATCATACTTAAAATTCTAGTATGCGTGCTTATAGTTAGGTGTAAGCTAGTTAAACTTTAGTTTGCTCCTGCAGCTGTGAGTTGGCACAGTGGGTAGTGTTACTGCTTCGTGTTCCACGGGTTGCTGGTTCAAAGCTCAACTGTGGTCATGTTTGCAGTTTCATGCTTCCTCCTGGGCCTGTGTGGGTTTCCTGCACGTTCTCTAGTTTTCTTCCGCCTCTAAAATTTTAGTATGCATACTTATTTTTTATGAATGTATATACTTAGTTTGTGTACAACCTTTTTTTTTAAAAGCATACTTATTTAGTATACTTATTGTTTAGTATTTGTACATATACATTATATAGCCTTGAATGTATACATTTCTTAAAGACTTGTATGTATCAGTAGATTAGGTAAATGTTGCTTAGTAAATTAATGCTGTTACGGCCCAGTCTAGGTTAGGCCGCACAGAGTAACCGGCTCAGAATTCAGTGGAATTTGACCTTTAAATAAGGGAAGCCAGGAATAACAACACAAACAGGGTTGTTCAAAAAGGTTGTGGTATATTGTAAAACACAAAATTATAAAAAACACATAACTGTACAAGGAACCAAACCAGGCATAACTTCAGGGTGGGCCAAGGCCAAAATAATAGACAAAAGAATTCTATTGTTAGGTGTTAGGTTTAGCTTAACTAAAAGGAACATAACAAAGAAAATACAAGTACTTCCCTAACTACCTAAGCCAAAAACAGAGACAAAGGACCCTCTCCCAAAAGAAATGGCAGCCACACCCCTACTGCAGGTGAACCAAGTGAATCATATATACAATGCTGAATAGAATGCACATAAACAGGTACAAATAAACTCAAAGTCCAAAAACCAGGCAAAAGTCAAAAACCAGAACAGCAGTTAGAAAATAGCATACAAGCAGCACAACCAAACACACTCTCTTAACAGAAACACATGTAACCACCTCCAACATCCCACACCATTCTCACTCCTCTTCCTCTTTAAACATGGCCGCCATTTAGTGACGTCATCCTGGGAGGTGGAAGCAAGGCAGGCTAAGGCAGGCTGGAAACTCTGGGAGGGTGTTCGGACCTGCACACAAAATATGGCACAGCACACAAAAAGAAACCTTCCTATCCCAAAGATAGCTGGTTGTAACAATGCATACGATAAGCTAGTTAAACTTTAGCTTGCTCCTGCAGCTGTGAGTTGGCATAGTGGGTAGTAGTGCTTCGTGTTCCACGGGTTGCTGGTTCAAAGCTCAACTGTGGGCACGTTTGCAGAGTTTCATGCTTCCTCCTGGTCTAAGGTTTGACCAATGAACCTAACCAATAACTAGTTTTTGGATGAAACCCTTCAACCAAAGGCATAATTATTTTTTAAGTATGCATACATAACAAATAAGTATGCATACTAGAATTTTAAGTATGCACACTTAAAATTCTAGTATGCACACTTATTTTTTTAAGTATGCATACGTATTTTTTAAGTATGCATACTCAAAATTCTAGCATGCATGCTTATTTGTTAAGTATGCATATAAACTTTGTGTCCATACTTAATTTGTGTACAATTTTTTTAAAAAAAGCTTACATATTTTGCATACTTATTGTTTAGTATTTGTACATATTTGTACAGATTTCTACTTTCATATTTCTTTGCTTAAAACTTCTATGTACTAGTAAATTAGGTCAATGTTTCTTAGTAAATTAATTCATAGGGTAAGCTAGTTCATTTTTAGCTTGAACTTAAAAAACAAGTATGCATACTAGAATTTTAAGTATACATACTTAAAAAATAAATATTATAATTTTTATTCTAATGGCCACTGGCAGTACCGGGTTCTCCCCTTTGGGTTACATGGATCTCCAGCAACCTTCCAACGCCTGACGGACATCGTCCTGAGATCACATCGACAGTTCACAGCCACCTACCTGGACGATGTGATTATTCACACCTCCACTTGGTCAGACCACCTACAATCATGTAAAAAAATAAGTACACCCCATGGAAATTGTTGGCTTTTTTGGCATATTTGGACGAGCAAACATTTGATCATATTTGAAACAGTGCCTATTAATGAAGGTGATATACTTGAACAAAACCACAAAGAAAAATATCTATTTTTCAATCATTTATTCAACAGAAATATCAATAGATGTGATATTCTTCTGTGGAAAAAGTAAGTACACCCTTGGCCTCAGAAGCTAGTATTGCCCCCTTTAGCTGAAACAACTTCTTGTAGGTGTTTTGCAGAATTGTCCACCAGGCTTGCTGGATTTTTTTAATACTCTTCCATGCAATATTCTTTCAGTTGCTAGATGTTTGAGGGTTTTCTTGCATGTACTGCCCCTTTCAAATCCACCTACAACATTACAATGGGATTCAAATCCGGGTTTTGACTAGGCCATTCCATACCCCTCCATCTCTTCTTTTAGAGCCTTCTTTCATGGGTTTTGCCAGTGTGCTTAGGATCATTATCATGATGAAAGGTCTAATTTCGGTTTAACTTCAACTTTTGGACAGGTGGCCTCACATTATCTTCAAGCACTCTTTGATAAGATGCAGAATTCATAGTTAAATCAATTAATCCAACCTGTCCAGTCCCTGAGGCGGCTAAGGCACCCCAAACCATAACATTTCCACCACCGTGCTTCACAAATGGTATCAGGTGCTTCTCCTGAAAAGCTGTCTTTGGTCTGCACTAAAGTGTCTGCTGTTACTGTGGTCAAACAACTCTATTGTTGATCCATCTGTTCAAGACAAATTATTCCAAAAGGTCTGGTCTTTGCCTATATGCTCATTGGCCAACCGAAAGGCTTTTTCCTGGCATGCTTCCCATGCAGGCCAAATTTGTGCAATTTCTTTCTGATTGGAGAAGCATGCACTTTGACACCAACAGTTACAAGACTTACTAGCAGAGCCTATGATGAAATTTTTGGGGTTCTTGGAGACTTCTTTTTGCATCAGACGGTCTGCTCTTGGGCTGAATTTAGGCTTGGCAAGATATTACAGAGGGTTCGTACATAATTTCTCCTCTCTAGCCTCCCTCCCGCCATATCTTAACAAGAAGGGCCAACTGGACCGGGTGAAATGGACCAACAAGATGGACCAACAAACAGATGCTCACCAGCTCTCCCATCCTGTGGAACCCAAACTTCAACCTGCCCTTCCTGGTCCATACGGACGCCTCCAAGACAGGGCTGGGCATTCTGTCTCAGACCTTTGAGGGAGAAGAACACCGGTCCTGTATGTCAGCAGGAAGCTAACTGCCGCTGAAAGGAAGTATGCTGCTGTCAAGAGAGAAGCCCTCGCAAGTGGAAAGTGGGCCACTGAAGAACTGCGTTATTACCTGGCAGGTCACCACTTCACATTAGTGACGGACCACACTCCTCTGCAGTGGATGGCCAGAGCTAAGGACACCAACGCCAGGGTAACCAGGTGGTTTCATTCATTGCAGGACTTCTCTTTCCAGGTGCAGCATGGAGCGGGGGTTCATCACGGGAACGCAGACGGCCTCTCCCGAAGGTACGCCCTATGGGCCCAGCTTCCACCGACAGTAGGCTCGGAGCTGAGGAGGGTAGTGCAGTGCCTGCAGCCCACGTACACCAAAGCCAACGCGCTTCTCGCACAACTGCCGCACGGGTTGTGCGGCATCTGTTGTGGAAAGCACAGAAGCACATGGCTGCAAAGCAGAAACACAGTGGCTGGCAGCAGATGATTACAGCAGCAGCTCTCCACTCTCCTCCAAAAGCCAGGAGGATATAAAAGGGTGCAGCCAGCACAGGAAGGTGAGCACGTTCTTTTGCCCTGAAACTGCTGATGCATTTCTCCCTCACTTCTACAGAAGCCGACGACAGCGAAGAAGACGACGCTTCCTAGCAGCACTGCGCCCTGAGCCCGCGCCCATGTTCAGCTGCAAGCCTCCTGGGTCCAGCCTCGATGCTGCTCCCCATGCTGGGACGACCGTGATGACACCCATCTTCACCTTTATTCCACACTCCCTCACCATCCCCTTCCCCACTTTAATTAAAATTAAAAGAGTACTTTTTTTGTCCAACTTTTGCCTCCCACGCATCTGTCTTCATCCTGCCACAGCCTTGAGTAGCTACACCACACACATGTTCCCAACAACCCATCAATCACTGTTCACCATTGTGCCCAACAAGAAAACATTCTTGTTCTTGATAGAAATGCTAAGTGTTTTGTAAAGACGTAAATAGTAAGTTGTGCTGTCCAAACACTTATAAGAAATGTTATGATCTATTATTTTCTATTCTGATAAAAGTCTATTCTATTCTCTGTTTAGAAAATCTGATGACCACTAAACAAAATCTCTTCGAGAGCACCAGCCCAAAAGAGTTTTTTTTTTTTCCCTCCATCATTTGGTTATCATCTGGCTATGGCTTCACAGGGCAGATCAAAATAACAACAGCAACGCAATTAAAACTTTCATCCTCTTAATCCTGAACGTTTGAACCTGGGAGTCCATCAGGCACAGGCGACGAAAATCGAAGGTCGGCGAATGTGCACTATGCCAGTATTAAACACAGGCCTCACTGAGTGAAGCGTGTTTTATAAGTGTAATAGTCGATTGGCTGTGGATCACAAGATTATGAACTGCCATATACGCCAACCTACTACTTTTGATCAGATCAAAAGAGGCAGAAATGCAATTTTTGTTTCCTTTGGGAGCTCATGATTTTCTGTTCCTGTTCTATGGAGCGGTTGACCCCCGTGTGTGCCATGGCCACTGTGCTTATGAAGTGATAAAAGGCAGAAATTAGTCGGGGTGAGAAAACCAGGGCAGGTAAAGAAAAGAAAAGCTGCAAGGAATAGCCTAGCTAATAGATTTTCTTTGAAACGAGCTTTTGCTAAGAAAGAATTACCTTTCAGCATTCTGTTTGAATGCTCTTAGGCTTTACTAAAATTCTTCTGGCCCACTTGCTCAAGACTTACACTGTTATACTGTTCTAGACCATTTCTGAGTATACACAACTGTCTATTGTGTTCTTGTGTGTAATTGAAATTCTATTTTAACATTTATATTTACACTCACGGGACACTTTAAAAATTTCACGGGCTCATTCATGTAATTATCCAGTCAGCCAATCATATAGCAGCAGTGCAATGCATAAAATCATGAAGCTACAGGTCAAGAGCTTCGTTTAATATTCACATCTGGAAAGTTTTCCTGTCCAGTTTCAGTGAAGCTGTGTCCACAGTTCTTGGCTGACAGGAGTGGAACCTGATGTGATCTTCTGCTGTTAAAGCCCATCCACCTCAAGGTTTGATGTGCTGTGCATTCTGAGATGCTTTTCTGCTCACCACGTGTGTAAAGAGTGGTTATTTGAGGTACTGTAGCCTTCCTGTCAGCTCAAACCAGTCTGGCCATTCTCCTCTGACTTCTCTCATCAACAAGGCATTTCCACCTGTAGAATTACTTTCACTGGATGTTTTTCGACACCATTCTGTGTAAACTCTAGACACTGTTGTGTCGTATGAAAATCTCAGGAGATCAGCAGTTTCGGAAATACTTAAACCAGCATGTTTGGTACCAACAATCATGCCATGGTCAAAATCACCTAGAGTTGACAAATTACTTTCCGATTCTGATGTTTGATGTGAACTTCTTGACCTGTATTTGTACGATTTTATGAATTGTGATGCTGTAACATGACTGCCTGATTAATACTAATAATACTATTAGCATTAGCACTATGTGTTTCTATGGTTTTCTTCTATAAAATGAAAGAATGCAGTCTTTTGTCTTTTGTAAATTACACTTCACACTCATGCATTATGTATACCCTGGTGGTGTTATTTATTCTTTTTTTTTTCCATCAAAACCGTTCATGAGACCACCCACATTGCGAGTTACCCTAAAATCTCAGTTGATAGTGATAAACCCTTCACATGACATGAAAATTGCAGGTGGGGGAGCTTGGAATAGAAATCTGACAAAGGGAAATAGAAAGGGCCCATAAAGAAACGTGATGAAACAGCAGATTTAACTACTACATCTTTGTCAGATTAGTAAATGCATTATCTTGAGATCTTGATTATTAGCACTCAAGACTGTCCTTATTAAGGATAATTTGGTGTCAAAAACATTACATAGTTCCAGGCATTTTGAAAGAAAAAGGCCAGAGATGAATAAAATAACAGAACTGAAACACTTTGTATGGGAACAAGCATGAGCTGTCCTTGAGCGATGAGCTTCCCTTTTTGTAGTGGTGATTTGCTCTTTCTAAAAGATCCCTTAAGCCTCAGAGTATTGAAGAAAATTGCCCTCTGAAACCGCCTACACATGAAAAGCAGCAAAATCCCTCCGAGCTGCCTGAGACATTTGTCTCCGATGAGAAAAGTTGCACTTCCCTATGGAACTCGGTGCTGAAGCTCCTACTGTAGAGCTTTTAAAGCACAGTTAATGTCTTAGCCAGACTTAACTGGACCTGAAAATCTGATGTGATCAAAACGAAAGAAACTTCTTTACACCCCATAATTCTCAGAAATCAATCATTTGACTTTTGAAGTCAAGTTACAGCTCAGGGATGGCGTCACTATGGCTAGTCAGATGGTTGTCTCAGGATCATCTTGGACCACACTTCAACCCCTTTTCTGCCCCAATTTTGGTCACCTGCCAGTTACCACCCACCGGCCAGCTCTCCACTATCATATGACAGCTAGCAACAGGAGCGTGAAGGCTAACATGTGCTTCCACCGAGACACATGAAGCCAGTCAAATGCATTTCTTTGAACTGCTGGTCATGCTACGTCCCAAAGCAGCATACTACACGTGGAGGAAAGAGTTGTCCGCTATCTTCCGAATACATGGGCTCACTGAGATTGACAGGGCAGAGAGAGAGCTTCTCACTACAATAAAACCATGCACAAGGTTATTAGAAGCTGATGTTCTTCACACTGCAGAACCAGTACTTCTACAGACATTTATAGCACAGCAAATGATCCTGACGGCTGCCTCACAGCCAGCTTGCCTCAGCGCTTCAGAGACCTCTTCCATTTCTGAGGCTCTAGAATGTTCCATGAGTGTCCCAGATCCTTCACTCCAGTGACTCCCCAATGAAAAAGTGCATACACAGTCACAGTTTTGACTCTGCACAATATTTCCTCAGAAATGCACTCGGATCCTTTCTTCCAGGAGCTGAAATGCCATACTGCAGGAGATATCTGATATTCTCACTCTGTATTTGCTATTATTGAATGTCTCCCAAATTTGAGGGCTTATTAACTAAAAAGGTGTGAGGTTGTTCATGCGAAAAATGTATTCTCACTTTCACATTCCCTTTTTAAACAACCTCCACTAATATCCTACTCATGCCACGCCACTTGCAAATGTATTAACACAGCCACTGAAATTACAGGCTGTTAATCATGAGTTATCCCCCATCACACCTCTTAGGTATCTATAAATACCTCTTAGGAGGTATTTATTTCTGCACAAAATTGCAATCAACTATGGAAAACGAAGGCCGGTTGATCATTTTGAGGTCCATGAAACTTTTCATTTCCAACTGGTTAGCTGCTTTGATTCTCTGACTAATGGAGCCCCACCAAAGCTACACCCCCTAGCCTGGAACACTTACATACTAGTGTAAAATGTGGAGCATTCTGAATGATCTGGCAACATGATTGATGATTGGCTGGATGCTGTTGGTCCACATCATTGGTCCAACACATAAACCAGAGTGTCTCCTCAGAGCAGCTATTTTATTGACCACTTTGTTCACCTTCATTTCCACGATAGCGACTGCTAGCTTGTCCAACAGCCTTGTTTCCAGAAGTATATTTGCAACATTACAGCATGTCTTGCTAAGCCACTAGCTAGCTAGTGAAATATGCTAGAAAGTGAAAAATGAAAACAATGAACTTAAACGAACTGAACTTTACGTAGCTCTTTGGTTTGGTTTAACACGTGACCAAAGTATTCATGACTTTAAAAACAGGATTTTTAAATGATCAACTCTTCATGGATCGGTGATTCGCATTGGTGATTCGGTTAAATCACATTATATTACTCAAATGTAATGGCTTCAACCTATCATGTGTAATTATTGAAAAACTATTAGAGAATTACGACCTGCCTGGAGACTTAACCACAGGAAAAATAATATGCTCGGTGCAATATCTGAGCAGGTTAGTGATCAAAATAATCAAAATAATAATTGTTATATTTTCTTAACAGCTGTTAAATAAACTGCTGAGGATATGAAAATGCAAATCTTGACTCGAAACAGCAGCTGTGACAGTAGTACCAGCTGTAATTCATATCACAGGTTTATATTAATGAACAGCTCATTCACAGGGACTTGTATGACACTCCACAGAATCTAAGGCTAATAATAAACAGATTCAATTTATGATTAAATGATAAAGATTTAACATTTATGTAAGGGGTCTCTAGGGTCAGCATTTTGTAACAGTCAGCAAGTTATCCACCATGGGAAAGTTTTCAGGACTGAATAGTTTGCCCTTTAATGGGTCACATGATGAGGTTTTGTGTGTGTGTGTGTGTGTGTGTGTGTGTGTGTGTGTGTGTGTGTGTGTCATTAACGTAAGTAAAAGAGAGAGAAAAGAGAGACTCGTGAGAGAATGACTGTTTGTAGCTGTTATAATTCATGTCATAACAAGAACTTGCTTTGTGGGCATTCCACAACATTAAATGTAACCATAAATGGTTAAAAAATCTTGATGTATCATTTTAGAATAAAACGTCTAATTGTTGACAAATTGCTGTAGTAGAAGAGGAGTATAACACTTTGGGACTTGCTGTTATTGGAAAATAAATCAATTCCATGGTGGTAACAATAACTCATCACACTACCCTGTGGTTCGATTATTTTCCCATAACAGCACACCCTTATGTGTTTAATTCCTTACATAGTTCCTGGCATTTTAATAGTTTAACATGGTTCAAGGATTTTGTATTAGGTTCTTAGGCATGAAAAATTCACAGTATATAATTCTATAGTTCCTCCAGGTACTCTGGTTTCCTCACCCAGTCCAAACACATGCGTTGTAAGCTGACTGGCATTTCCAAATTGTCCGTAGTGTGTGAATGTGTCCGTGATTGTGCTCTGTGATGGGTGTCCAGCGTTTTATGCCCCGAGTTCCCTGGGAAAGGCTCCAGGCTCACCGTGACCCTGTGTTGGATAAGCGGTACGGAAATTGGATGGATGGGATGGATGGATGGATGGATGGACGGTCAGATGGACGGACGGATGGATGGATGTATAGGATGTATGGATGGGATGTATGGATGGATGTATGGGATGTATGGATGGATGGGATGAATGGGATGGATGGATGTATGGGATGTATGGATGGGATGTATGGATGGATGCATGGATGGATGGAATGTATGGATGGATGTGATGGATGGATTAATGGGATGGATGGATGTATGGGATGGATGGATTAATGGGATGGATGGATGTATGGGATGGATGGATTAATGGGATGGATGGATGGATGGATGGATTAATGGGATGTATGGATGTATGGGATGTATGGATGGATGTATGGGATGGATGTATGGGATGTATGGATGGATGGGATTAATGGGATGGATGGATTAATGTTATGGATGGATGGATGGGATTAATGGGATGGATGGATTAATGTTATGGATGGATGTCTGGGATGGATGGATGGATGGGATTAATGGGATGGATGGATTAATGTTATGGATGGATGTCTGGGATGGATGGATGGGATGGATGGATGGATGTATGGATGTATGGGATGAATGGGACGGATGGATGAATGGGATGGATGGATGGATGGGATGGATAGATTATCCTGCACAGATTATTTTGGATTGTTTAAACATGGACATTCACTTTAAAAGGTTTCTGAAAGATCAGTAGAAATAACGTATAACAAAAAGAAAGAAAGAACATCCAGAAAGTCTATATGGAACCTCTACGGACACTGAAGTGTGTAGTAAGCTGTTTGTTAGCCGCTGCAGCCATGACAAGCAGCTCTTTATAATCCAGGGGATTTAAACTTGGGCACTGCAATATTATTATTTTTGCCATTCTTTCTTGTCCTCCAGAACACAAACAAGCTTTTACTCAGGGTGTATGAACGAGAGGGAGAGCAGGAAAGGAGCAGATCAAATATTAATGGTTCTACAGGTCTGAGATGAATAATAATACACAACGTCCTCATGAATTTCAGGTTAATTAAACCAGTTCACGGACTACACTGTTAGGGAAATAATGGCACCGTGGGGCTGCCCCTCTTTCTCCACCTAACACTGGCCTTAACCCTTTACTGACCCACATCACCACCATTTCTCTCAGAACTTATTAACGTAATGTAGTGCACACATGAATGGTGTCGAGTGTTGGTAGGACAAAAACGTCAGACATGGCATGCGCACACTCACACACACACACATCTGTATGAGCAGAGCTAAGGGCTCATTGTTCACTGAAAACATGTCTTTGAGGCCAGAACAATCCACTGTCTGAGCCTGGGGGATGAAAGAAGCACACAGTTTTCTTTAACACACACAAGGCTCCTGCTGTTTCAGTCCTGAATGTACACCATTCTCTCTCTCTCTCACACACACACACTGTTAAAAGCTTTATACGTGCATCCTAAGCACATGGAGTCACACGTCTCGGATAGCGTCATTAGCAGAACAGCTCCACCAGTCCAAAGCCATTACAGCTCATCTCAGTTAGAGCACAGGATCCGCTTTTAAATACTTAATCATGCAGATTTGCTCTCAGGAATATTGCTGTTGATGCTTAGCTGCGTAGTTAACGGTTTGAATCGAGTGAGTCACCAAAGTCACCACATGTTTTTATATATTGAATATTAAACGTGTGACGATTGAGGTGTCCTTTAAAAAAAAAAAAAAAAGTCATTAGACAAGACAACAAGGCACAGAGGTGCCAACACTTTTACCCTCATCAGGAAATCTGTATTCCATGAATATGCAAATTACACACGTTTTTTCCCCTGATAAACTGATATAACTCTTGTAATTGGCATAGCCTGCTTTTGGGGGAAAAGAGAGAGAGAGAGAGAACCTGATTGGCTCTTATAATTGATGTGCGTAATAAAACGTGATGGGGCATGCTGTAATAGAAAAATAATCAACGACAAGCTGATGTGATGCTATCACCACCTCAAAGCTGATTATTTTCCAGAAACAGCATGTCGTGAAGAGTTTTAATCTTCTTAAAGCACAGCAATTTTCAGAGGATTAAAGGATTTCTAATGATTATACTTATCCATTTGTAGTTACATTTAATGTTGTGGAACCACTGTCCAACAACTACGGTCTTGTTATTAGGAACATTACAGCAGCTTTAAACAGCCATTCACTTATCAGCTATAGAGAACCTGGAAAGCACAAACTTACTGACTGTTACAGTCCTGACACTGGAGACTCCTTCCATAAATGTTAAACAAATGTCTCCTTACAGCTTCAGCATATCATTGGTTAGATGTCTTTCTTTGTTACATAAAAACATCTCCAATCTGAATGGCGTTGATTCATGTTCTACAACAGCAGCTGTGACGGTAGTTCTGACTGTAATTCAAACAATAGGTTTATATTAATGCACTTGTTCTGTGGTAACAACCCTAGAAACTACTGTTTAATAAACAATAACAGGAACTAACTTGTATTGTGGACGTTCCACAACATTAACTGTAACTAGACTGTAAATAGTTTTTTTTTTTTTTTAAAGCATCATGCACTGTTTATTAATCAATTAACATGTCGTAACGATTGAGAAAGTCACCGTGGTATACGTGGAATACGATTTAGGACGTGCTGTTATGGGAAAAATGATCTACTTCAGGATGGTAACCTAGGGGTGCGTCTCAATCAGCTCCCTAGTTCAGTAGTCAGGACGCTGATCAGGGAGTCGGCCATTTTAAGGGCTGTCTCAATCGCAAAATCCTTCCAGTGTACTGGAACCTTCATGCTCTTAAAACAATCCCACAATGCACTGCGAAAACCAGGGAGCTTCAATGTTCACCATGTTCCATTACTAGAAATGACGTCATATTTTCTGAAGCCTCTCAGCTTGGAAAAAAATAAAATAAATAAAAATGTCAGATGAACTTTGTCTGTAAACTTCGCTCTCGAATGATTACTTATGTTAGCGATTTTTAACTTTATTTGACGTTCTATATATACGGTTTGTTTGTTAACGACTTTTAAGTGTTTCATTATTTTTTTTTTAAATCCATTCGCTAGCCTACGATCCTGTTTGAAGCCCCGTGACAGAAACGCATGTGATTAAGCGAACAAATTTATTTGACATAATGTTACAAAGATATCGGTCCTGCCTGTTGTTGATAAATACCAGTGGTGACGTTTTATAACACGAGTACGCAGTCCTGTCGTGGGACATTGAGTCATTAGTGTTCCCATGTGTAGTGAGACAGGGTCCTTACCAGTGCATGAACTCGTGTACACGATATACTGAGTCACCACCAGGGGAGCTAGGGAGCTGAATGAGACGCACGTCTAGTCATTGACTATTTCCCTATCACGGCATACCCGCAAGTGTTTTCTTCCTAACGTTCATTGTTGTAGATGTGAAGGCCAGTGAAAGCATGAAGACGTCAGCGTAGAGATATGCACCAACGCATTTATTCAGGTCTGTAACAGTGGGCGGAGTCCGCACTACTCCTCCACCATTGGTGGTGGAGAAAGCTTGAGGCTGAAGTTTTCACTGTGGTAGATGCTTCCGGTTCCTGGGTGGGCGGGGTTCAGCAGGCCGGTTCTCTCGCTGCTGTGGGAGTGAGTGAGTTCTGTAAGGATCGCCAACTGGAAGACAAAACCACCCCCCAGAGAAACATATAAAATTATTCAACTTATTAAACGGCTTCATTTTGAAAGTAAGAAAACAACGACTGAAAGAATGACTCTGACAAACGCAGAAACATTAACTTAATGAGGAGGGAAACATTTCTTCATTACTATAAAAATCAGTGCTGTTTATTTCTTTCACACTTGTATACGTGTGTGCGTTTGAATCCACATTCATTAAACGAGCTAATTAGTTTGGTCTCTCCGGAAAATCAGACATTGTATTGTTTAAAATGCGTGTTTTGTCGCCTTCGTTCATTCTTAACTGTGTTAATTATGCACGGAAGCTAACAAAGACAAAGGACTCGTAGGCTCATTATTCCATAAGGTTCCCAAAGGCTTCTTTGGATGGATAATAATTCCCGCTATTTAAACATGTTCTACTTGGAACCTTTTCTGAAAGAGAAACCCTCGATAATAAGAGATAAGCTATTTTACCTCGATTTTAATTCTTACTGGGAGTTCAGGGACTGAATATTTGTGGCTGTCGAGGTCCATTTTACTGATCATCTACCTCTCAGTCAGCAGCCACAGACATCACAACCATGTGGCACACGGCAACCCGAACACACCACATTCTTGCCGTTTGTCCACCACACGGTACGACTCGACTCGGCTCCACTCCGTTTTTGGGGGTTTTCCACTGTGGATAGTGCCTGGTACCTGGTACCTTTTTTTAGTACCACCGGTTGAGTTTTGAAGCGAGCCGTGCCGATACTAACCGTGAGCCACGCACTGAGGGAGTAGGAATTCTCCTTAACGAGTGGTTCTGTATTGTGCCTGAATAAATGTGTGTCATTTAATACATACTTTGCGTATGGTAATATTCTATTAATTGAAAATTCTGTATAATTTATCTCGTTAAAATTACAACAAAGGTTTCCGTCTTAGATTTTTACATCTCGCTTGTTACCGATTTCCAAACGGGCGTTTATGGAAGTCTCTCCCGTCGCGGCTGAATCTAACTTACTTATACCGAGCACTACGTAATTTCTAGAACGCCGTTATTTTACATCCTTAATAGGCTCCGCGTTCAGTGAACAGGAAAGGCGTTTGGAATACGGTCCGACCGTGTAATTGTACACGACTTCCATAATACAACGCTATACCTGCGCGAAGGCGAGTGGAAGACGGCACCCGACACTAAACTGCAGTGGAAAAGCAAGCTCGGAAACGTAAAGCGAGCCGAGTCGAGTCGAGCCCTACCGCGCAGTGGAAAAAACGCTTTTCATTTTCTCGCTTCACCGTAAGGGTTTATTTTTCTTTGCCATCTCTCTCCTCTGTTTCTACCCCTCACGTCTCACCAAAGCCTTTTTTCACGTCTGTGTACAGTCAGTGTTTTCTTGCCTTTGTCTCATATGCACTCGATGCCAAACCAAGGCATGTTAAGACTTCATTTCAGCCTAGTTTTTTTTTTTTTTTTTTTTTTGTATTTTTATGTGCCCTGAAATTAAAATAAAGATTAGACTATCTACAACTATTCGTTAGATTGAGATAACGTGAACATATTTTTCTTCCATGAGGTGAAGCATTTCCAAATTAAACTGCACGTTCAGGTGGGAATAATGGGGAAGACAAGATTTAGGTTTTATCTAGATCTAGATGCAGGTCTGTAGTCTATCATGGAGGACGGCTCGTCTGCCGCAACACTACAGGCACCAGCGCTAGGATAGGAGAGACAATGCTGCTCGAGTTGCTGCGTGCTGGTTGGTATCTCTGCAGTTGTAGCTTGGTGGGTGGAGGTGAAACTGGAGGTAAAACATTATATAATATAACTGGCTATATATTTATTACACTCTTGGGTGATTGCACATTGCTATAGTCAATAAGCAAAGGTTGTTTAGAGACCAGCAAAAAGCAGTGTAGTGGAAGATTACTGACTGAAGCCCTGTTCGGATTGTGGTTTCTCAGATGCTGTTGTGTGAGAGCAGAGTGGTTATTTCAGTTAGACCTGTCTTATCAACAAGGTGTTTCTGCCCACAGGACTGCCACTCACTGCATGTTTTGCACCATTCTTTATAAACTCTAGAAACTGTTGTGTGTGTCCCAGGAGGTCAGGAGTTTCTGAAATCCACCTCACACCAGAAACCATGCAACAGTCAAAGTCAAAGACATAAAGACACTGGACTTTCTTACCGGGAGGTCGTGAGCTCAAATCCCAGCAGCACCAAGCTACCAATACTGGACCCTTGGGCAAGGCCCTTAACCCTCAACTGCTCAGTTGTATAAATGAGATCAATGTAAGGCGCTCTGGATAAGGGCTTCTGCTAAATACCGTAAATTTAATCATTAGATGTTATAACTGCATGAATGAGCATATATACAGTATATTGTATAGGATATGTATGCATATGGATTTGATGATAAGTATATGGTTATATATCATACACTTATATTGAGATACTGTATATGATACATAGTACAAATACTGTAGTATATGGATAATATAATATATAGTTTCACTGTATGGAAGTCTCGTGTGTGTGTGTGTGTGTGTGTGTTTGTGTGTGTATAGACCAACCCCCCCCTCTTTGGACACTGAGCTGACAGGTCACGGAGTAGCTCAATATGAAGAAGGACAGATTGTCCGGCGAATCCATTAGTAGGCACCCTCTCCTTCTTATCTTCTAATCTTTCTTTTCTGTTCCATTCTCTCTTGCTGTCTTCTTTATTCCCTCATTCTCCACCCTCTCATCACTCCTCTCATTCTGTCTCCATATGTCTTCTTTCCTGTCTGCTCTTTATCTCTCTCTCTCTCTCTCAGAAGCAGCAAAGAGATGGGAAGAGAGCTGCCCTTATTATGATTCAAAAGAGACATTTATACTGTTCGTACACACAACCTGTGTATATACTCGTGACATTCTCTGACTGAGAGAGAGGCAACGCCTCCTTCACTGGGATGGAGCGGTACAGAGGACACGCCTCCACAGCACAGAAAGCATATTTAGGTTAAGAATCTTCAGTGTAGTACAGCGTGCTGAAGCCACGCCTCCTTGGCCCAGTACAGCATGCTAAGGCCACGCCTCCTTCACTGGGATGGAGCGGTACAGAGGACACGCCTCCACAGCACAGAAAGCATATTTAGGTTAAGAATCTTCAGTGTAGTACAGCGTGCTGAAGCCACGCCTCCTTGGCCCAGTACAGCATGCTAAGGCCACGCCTCCTTCACTGGGATGGAGCGGTACAGAGGACACGCCTCCACAGCACAGAAAGCATATTTAGGTTAAGAATCTTCAGTGTAGTACAGCATACTGAAGCCACGCCTCCTTGGCCCAGTACAGCATGCTAAGGCCATGCCTCTAGGACCACTGGGACGGAGCGGTACAGAGGCCACGCCTCCACAGCACAGAAAGCATATTTAGGTTAAGAATCTTCAGTCTAGTACAGCGTGCTGAAGCCACGCCTCCTTGGCCCAGTACAGGATGCTAAAGCCACGCCTCCTCGGTCTAAGACAGAGTAAAAGGGCTTAGACCTGCTTCCTTAACTACAGGACAATTAGTACCACTTAAAAGGAAACACACACACACACACGTACACACAATCATGCTGGCACCAGTGTGTAATTAAGACTAGTGTTTTCTGGCCAGCCATCTAGTTAATACCCTCAGCAATAATACATTTAAACAGAAACACCTCCACAGTGCTTACTACACACACACACACACACACACACACACACACACACACACAAACATACACACATACAGACGTGTACATTGAGGAGCTGCACTTGTCCTCCACAGGGGGACACAGGACACAAGCCAGTGACTCTCTCTCTCTCTCTCTCACACACACACACACACACACACACACACACAAACATACACACATACACACGTGTACATTGAGGAGCTGCACTTGTCCTCCACAGGGGGACACGGGACACAAGCCAGTGACTCTCTCTCTCACTCTCACTTGCTCTCTCTCTCTCTCTCTCTCTCACACACACACACACACACACCTCTCTGGCCTTTTTTTCTTATTTACTCATCATTTGAACCCATTTACGGTTTAATTAAAGACCAGGAATCTAGGCTGAGTCGTGGTGCCTGCTGTGTTAATTAAACAGAAAGACAGGCCTGGGATTTGAACTCACAACCCCCTGGTCACTAGCACAAAGACCTTCACCGCTAAGCTACTTCCCAGATTCTCATTAAAGAAAAAGTATTTTCATTCCTTTCGGTTGCTGAAGCTGAATCACGGCGCTGAAATCCGTCAGCATAGCTGTCGCAAAGCAAACTCGAGCAAACGTGGAGCTCTGGAGTTCTCCGTCCTTGCTAAAGGTGAGCACTGTCCCAACGTTATAGCGAGTTTGTAGATCCATTTCTCAAATGACGGTTTATATGCTATACGCTGTTGTGTTATTAAGTTATCCAAATTAGACTTAGATAATCCAGACACCAAAACACCACTCAAGGCCTTCTGGAAGGAAACAAGCACAGCTTAATGGAAAACTCCACCGTGAAACACATTAAATTTGATTTCTATTGAAATATTTATGATGTACTTAGCAATTCTGGCACGGATAACCTGCTCTGTTTGAGCAGAGTGTACAGACGAGGAGGCGGGAGAGCTGGACGGGATAAAAGACTAAAGCGCCGCTGCATCACTCTGTCTAGGTAGAGACGGAGTGAGGGGTAAACCCCACTGGCATTGTGGGTAATAAAGGTAACCAAAGTGAACATACACCACTGAAGATCACGTGTTAATTATAAAGATTAATATGCGAGTCATTCAGGATGTTCTTGTGTATACACAAGCCATCCATCTATCCATCCATCCA